>NC_042998.1:206956863-207114363 GCF_006345805.1 Octopus sinensis | reverse complement strand
TGTCCCCTACCACTGCTTGACAGCCAATGTTGGTGTATTTATATCACCATAACTTAGCAGTTTGGCAGAAAAGACTGATAGAATAAGTACCAGGTTTCAAAAAACATAAGTACTTGGGCCAATACATTCAACTAAAATGATTCAAAGCAGTGCTCCAGCCTGACCACAGTCTAATGACAGAAACGAGTAAAAGATGAAAAAAGAAAAAAAAAGACTCGCAGGTGAAGAACAAATGCGAAAAAGTGAGAAAGCAAAGTGACTCTGAGGTGTGAAACAGTTGGTGAATGTCATGGAAGGAACGAGAAGAGGTTTTGCCAGAAATTAATTGGAAACAGGGTTTTCCTGGATTCAGATGAAGTTTGACTTTGTGCCAATAAGAGGTACGGCTAATATCACTTTGTTAATGAGACAACTACAAGAGAGGTACTTAGATAGGTGTAAGTTTGGTACCTAGATTCCGGTGATTTGGAGGCACCTTTTGGCATCCTTTCACTCTGGGATTTGGTTGTCACTTTGGAAACTAGGGAGAGATGAATGGTCTGTGAGGATTTTATGGCTGCGAGCTGGCAGAAACGTTAGCACGCTGGACGAAATGTAGCGGTATTTCATCTGTCTCTACGTTCTGAGTTCAAATTCCGCTGAGGTCAACTTTGCCTTTCATCCTTTCGGGGTCGATTAAATAACTACCAGTTACGCACTGGGGTTGATATAATCGACTTAATCCGTGTGTCTGTCCTTGTTTGTCCTCTCTGTGTTTAGCCCCTTGTGGGTAGCAAAGAAATAGGTCTGTGAGGGCTTTAGAAACCATGTACAGAAGGGCAGTCGGCAATGATTTTAGCAACAAATTCAGCTTGCAAGTATGAGTCTGTCAGAACTTTGTTTGCAGACCTCTTTTATTCATCATACCTCTGAAAGCAGCATCATTTAAGACCATTTGAGTCCTTAAGTACTCTAGTATAATGAGGACGTAGTTCTTCTGAAGAACTGAAACAATTCCTGACATGGAAGCAAAACCTGGATTTTAAGGGCCTAAAAGTAAAAGTCTTTGTAAGCAGGGAGATAAGATCCTGCTACCATCAGAGAAATGGTTGAATTTTGTTTGCAGAAAAGGAATTGGTAAAAATTTGCAAAAAAGTACCTCATGTATACAGTGGGTAAAAAAGGTGCAGTGGAGGGGCGGGGGCAGACACAAGTGGACTAAAAGAGAAAATAGGTTTTATACACATCAGCTACAGAGGCGGAAATAGGCTTTAAGAATATTTGAGAGATTCACTCAAATGGCTAGATGTCTCCAGAGAAATAAATGATAGCTTTTGTTTCCCAAATGATCTAATTTGTAATGGGATCTGGGGTAAGGTGTTCAATAAGTCTGGTGACAGAGAGTAAAAAGGGATTGGAAAAATTTTCAAGGAGCCCAGACCATTGTTGGCAATGAAGAACAGCTTCTCTCTCTCAAAGTCAAGGGCAGTTTGAATGTTGTTTGTGTGTGATGTTGGATTTTGGAAGAGAGTGAATGAAGCAAGCAGGACCTGCTGAATGTGGAATGATGGTGTGTAATGATGCAGAAGTAGAAATGAGCTGAGATATAAGAGAGAATTTGAATAGTGTACAAGACAGGAGACTGTTCTTGAACAGGTATAAGGCGGCGAGCTAGCAGAAACGTTAGCACGCCGGGCGAAATGCTGAGCGGTATTTCGTCTGCCGTTACGTTCTGAGTTCAAATTCCACCAAGGTCGACGTTGCCTTTCATCCTTTCGGGGTCGATTAAATAAGTACCAGTTACACACTGGGGTCGATATAATCGACTTAATCCATTCGTCTGTCCTTGTTTGTCCTCTTTATATTTAGCCCCTTGTGGGTAGTAAAGAAACAGGTATATGGGGCAATATGATGGGTAAGGAGGATTATGGCAGCTTAAGGAAATGGTTGGCACTTAAAGTGAATGATGTCTGTGGATAAGAGAGAGAGACAGAGGAAGACTCAGAGCAGGGTAGCAAAGACTGATGAAAAGATGCTACATTTTACAAAAGGGATGATGAAGGGCCATATTAATGGGTGATATACAGTGGGCCCTTATCCATGCTACATCACCTCTCTCTCTCCCTCATCCAATATCTTCTCCCTCATCTTCCCATTCACTGTACTTTACTGCCTGTCAAATCAGAAGCAAACATTCGGATTTTGCTATATTCAATCCACCCCTGCCCCACCAACCTCCTTTGTCCTTCTGCATCTGGATAGTTGGATAAAGTGGTTTTACTAACTGCTGACCACCACCCCCAACCATTATCCTCCTGCGTTGCCTACTGTCATTCCCTCTCCCTCTGGTCACTCTTCCTTTGACATTCATCAATCTTTCCATCACCATTTCCACTGCCCCTCAGGTGTGGTCCCACTTACCACTACTATATATATATATATATGTATATGAGTAAACAAGAGACACAGAGACAGGCAAAAACAAGGAAAACACCCCTTGTATTTGAACAGTATGCAAATATTCTTTTAAAATACTTTGCTTTTAATTTTTCCAAAATTTAATTGTTTTCCATACTTAGAGTTGATAAAAGTCTCAATGACCGAAGCCGGTACTGAAATGTTTTTTATAAAATTATTTTAGCATTTTCTACCTTGACTTTTTTTTTTCCATATATATATATATATATATATATATATATGTATATGAGTAAACAAGAGACACAGAGACAGGCAAAAACAAGGAAAACACCCCTTGTATTTGAACAGTATGCAAATATTCTTTTAAAATACTTTGCTTTTAATTTTTCCAAAATTTAATTGTTTTCCATACTTAGAGTTGATAAAAGTCTCAATGACCGAAGCCGGTACTGAAATGTTTTTTATAAAATTATTTTAGCATTTTCTACCTTGACTTTTTTTTTTCCATATATATATATATATATATATATATATATATATATATAGGCTGTTGTTGTTGTTGCTGGCTAGGATGCTCTCACAGCATTCACTCTATGACTCCCACCCCTATCTTTCTCTCTCTCTCTCTCTCTCTCTCTTTATCTCTCACTGTCCTTGGTATTACGCATGCAAATTGGCCTGTTACGTAATTTGCTTCACACTCTTCCTCAGTATTATCAGCATACACCTGCACACAGACACACACACACACACATGCATATGTATAATATACAGTGTCACATGGACAGAATATCTTGAAGACATGTCTCTGTTCACATTTAATCTTATTAAAAATCTTTTCAAATTTCTTATTAGTTTATCGTGTTTATTTAGGAATAGTGCACTTCCTGTGCACACATGCATGTGTGTGTGTGTGTGTGTGTCCTTGTCTTGACATTGCTTGGTAGTTGTAAACGAGTATCCCTGTCATACAAGCAGTGTCATTCATTTCCAATGTTCTGTGAGAACATGTCTGTGCATGGGAAAATACTTACCTTGCTTGGAGACAGGGGATGGTTGGCAACAGGAAGGGCATCCCATCCTAGAAGCATGGAAAAGTGAATGTCAAAATGACAATGATGATGATGATGATGTATATATTATATGGTCTGTGGGAAGTGGGTGTTATGATGCTGTAACTGTACTTCTACTTCTATTAAAGGTCTTACGGTATCTATGGTCTGTGACTGCAACCAGATAGTGCCAAATATCCCATCATCTCTATCTAGAGTTAGGGCCAGATAGTCTAATTGCTAAGGGTTCAAAAGCCTACAGCTGTTTCAATATGCTGTTGTAAATATGTTCAACAAACACTTGAGATTCTTGTTGAATCTCTTTTGTGACAAAAGCTACGACGAAATGAGGGCAAAAGTACCAGATTTCCATGGTCATCAAAATCCAACCAAATAAGTCAGGTTATATAGAAAGAGTAGCAACAATAACTGTGCTGCTCCAATATGGCCACAGACCATAAGCTGGAACAAATGAATGAAAGAGTAAAAGGTGCATTTATTAAATTGTGATATATATTTAGATATGTAGAGTGTTTTGGATTTCAAGTGTCACCTTATTCAACTTGTCTAATTGAATAACTGCAATGTCACATTAAATGACAGTGGCTTCAAAGAGAGGCTGCCTTACATAAAGTACAACACTAATATTCATAACCACAGAAGTAGAAAATGAAATATTGGATGGTAAAATCCACCCGCTAGTTTAAATGTTGCTTAAATTTTTCTCAAACTTATTAATATGTATTTCCTCAAAAACCATAAATAACATAAGATATTTAACAAGGTAGTCTTAAGGTAAGCTACAACTGCACCAAAACTCTTGTTGCTTCCATAACCAGGATAAACAGAAGAAACCGTTCCACTATGAACACACAAAATTCTACTATGCTATATAATTGAATCCACACTAATATCTACTTCCTTGAGAATTGTGCCTTTCTAAAACATTAGTTTATTGATCTAGGCTGACCAAATATCAATGAAACAAAAAGCTATATAGAGCTACTAACTAAAAATACTTTTAAATAAGATTCTAACAATATTCATATACATTAAAGCAAATTGACAGAATCATTAGAGTGTAAAACTTTTGATAGGTTTCTGACTATCAGCACACTGAGATCAAATCCCATTGAGATTAACTTTGCTTATCATTGTTTCAAAGACAATAAATTAAAGCACAAGTCTAGGGCAGTGAATTGACAGAAATGTTAGAATGTCAGTCTTGAAGCCTTGCTTTCTGGGGTTTGGGGTGACAGACATTGTCTGGCCGAACATTATAAGCTGATCCCTGTGTGCATTTAATTCTATTTAACTTTGTTGCAAGCATTTGAACCAGGTTCCCAGGAAGTTGTCACCTCATCTATTTCTCTCAGTAGCCTTAGAAGCCCTGGAAATATAACAAATCATGAGTGCTATCCCTCTCATTTTGATAAGCAGCGAGAAAGAAAAAAAACAAATAAAAAACATTCAGCCACTCTGACAGGTGCTTCACCACTTCACTCTCCAAATATATCTGGAATTTAAAAGATGATAAAAATCAGCATTTGACCTATTACACAAAATATGTCCCTGACATAAATTATATAGAATGTCTGAATTTTGTCACTCACAGAAGTAGCATTCTGTTCTATCCTTTTACAATTTTAAAACAAAAAAAAAACTGGAATTGGTAAATTCTTAAAGATGCTTTCATTGCAATTTATCAAAGAATCTCCAACTACCAGATGGGTATAATAGTTTGTTTCATAAATAACGGATTTGCCACATCATGAAATATGGCCATAATTAACATTAAATGTCTATTTATCAATACTAAAATTTTATTAACAATGACTACCTTCCTTGCTTAATTCACTTGCTCAGTATTACCATGCGTACGCCTACGCACTAATAAATATAATCTGTGGCACATCTCCATATCCTATACACTTTTGAAAATCTAATATGAAACTGGTCGAGTGTGTTCCTGTATTTTAAAGAATAATTAAATTCTGATTAATTCTGGTATATTGTCTGTGCATTTTTAACTTCATTTCTCTTCCTCCACTTGTTTGGATTAATAACGATTTACACAAACACACACACAAGCACACACACGTGTGTATGTCCGTACGGTACTACAGGCATTATGGCATCACGTGTTTTGCATGTAAATGTATAAAAATATCATGTGTTCAGTGCATGAAGATTGAAGAGGTGAATGTGTGACGCATTCTCTAACATGAGTTGCTGTTGTTTTTTTGTTTCTGTTTGGCAATCAATCAAATCTTGATGCACTGCTGCCGGATCATATTTTGATGTATTTGCGAATATTTTTGCTGACAGTGTGTCACACTGCTTCCATACTCTTAATTGTTTAAACACTGAACAATGTTAAGAGTTCTGATTTAAGAAGCTTCGACCTCTAATAAAATGCAATATCATCATCATCATCATCATCATCATTTAATATCCACTTTCCCATGTTAGATGGAATTATTGTGGCAGAATTTCTACAGCCAGATGCCCTTCCTACTGCCAACCTTCGCCTGTTTTCCTCGCAAGGTAATATTTCTTCATGAAACAGTGGAAACAAACGATATCACTCGTATCTTTTATTTTTCACATGTTTCAATCATTAGACTGCGGCCATGCTGGGGCACTCCCTTGAAGAATTTTTAGTTCAAATGAATCAACCCCTGTACTTTTTTTAAGCATAGTACTTATTCTATCAGTCTCTTTTGCCAAACTACTAAGTCACAAGGACGTAAACCCATCAGCACCGGTTGTCAAGAAGTGGTGGGGAATAAACACAGACATGAACACACACACACACACACACACACACACACATATGACAGGCTTCTTTCAGTTTCTATCAAACAAATCCACTCATAAGGTTTTGGTCAGCCCTCGGCCATAGTAGAAGGTACCTGCCCAAGGTATCACACTGTGGGACTGAACCCAGAACCATGTGGTTGGAAGCAAACTTCTTACAACACAGCCATCACATGATGTCAAAACAAAGGTCAAAGCACACACACACACACACATACATGTCTACCAAATTTGCTTACAAGACTTTGGTCAACATGGGGCTATAGTAAAAGACACTTGTCCCAAGGTACCGCGGTGTGACTGAACCCAAGGACACAGGGTTGGGAAGCAAGATTCTTAACCACAGAGCTCAAAATTTATATATAATATATGCATACATATAATATATATATTCACAGATCTACATACACACACACACACACACGCCTATGTAAATCTCTCATGCATACACTAGACAATGATCTCCCTCTTTGTACTCTTAACCTTAAAAGTCAAGTATCCTCTAACTCACCCACCTTCTCCCCTCTCTCTCTCTCCCTCTCTCTCTATCTATCTGTCTACCTTTTCATATTTATTTCACTCTGTCTCTCTCTAATTCTAACTTTCTGTTCTGCTACCCACCACCACTCCACCACCTTCTTTATATAATTTCCTCTTATCTTTCCAATTCACTGCTTCCTCTCACTTTCTCTCGCTCTGTCTTAAACGTATACATCTCTCTCTCTCTCTCTCTCTCTCTATCTATCTATCTATCTATCTATCTATGCATCTAGCTATCTTTCTATCTAATTATATATATATGTATGTATATATGAATGTATATGTATGTATGTATGTATGTATGTATATATGTATATATGTATGTATGTACATGTATGTATATACATGTATATGTATGTATATATATATGTGTATATGTATGTATATATATATATGTGATGATGATGATGTATGTATGTATATATGTATGTATGTATAATGTATGTATGTATATATGTATGTACATGTATATGTATGTATATATATATATATGTGTGTATATGTATGTATATATATATATGTATATATGTATGTATGTATATATATATGTATGTATGTATAATGTATGTATATATGAATGTATGTATGTATATATATATATTTTTATGTGTATGTATATATGTATGTGTGTGTATATATATATACATATATACACTCACACACACATCAATCTTTTTCCCTATATATATATATATATATATATATATACACACACACACGCACACTCACCTATCTTTCCTTTGTTCTACAAGGAAGCTAGACACAGAAAATCAAGTGATGTAACGCAGGAGATTCTGGCAGTAAACGTCGTTGTTCTTGTTGTTGTTATTGTAGCGGTAATATCTATTCTTAGCCGCAGCCCAGTCAGTCCAAGTAAACAACTCTCACCGCTCCTCGCTCTCTCCTCTCTCTCACTCCCCTTCACATTATTATGCGGCTGAGATGAGGCCTGTGATGTCATGTACTATTTACATCACACATTGGTAATGTTGACCTCATGGTTGTGGTAATGGTGGTGGTGGTGGTAGTAGTGGTGGTGGTGGTGGTGGTGGTGGTGGTGGTGGTGGTGGTGGTGGTGGTGGTGGTGGTGGTGGTGGTGGTGGTGTCAGGGAGAGGATGGTAGGCTAATTGGTAGGGGTTACTACAGAAGGTGGTGGTAATGGTGGTGGTGGTGGTGGTATAGTGGTGGTGGTGGTGGTGGTGGTGATGGGTGGTGGTGGTAGTATGGTGGGGTGGTGGTGGTGTAGTAGTGGTGGTGGTGGTGTGGTGGTGGTGATTGTGGTGGTGGTGGTGGTGGTGGTGGTGGTGTAGGTGGTGGTGGTGGTGGTGGTGTGGGGTGGTGGTGGTGTGGTGGTGGTGGTGGTGGTGGTAGGTGGTGGGGTGGTGGGGTGGTGGTGGTGTCAGGGAGAGGATGGTAGGCTAATTGTAGGGGTTACCACTGAAGGTGGTGATGTCGTGTTGGTGGTGGTGGTGTTGGTGGGGGGGTGGAGGGTAGCGGGGAGGGGCGGGTAAATGAAATGGAGAGGGTGTTACCACTGGTGGGGAGTTTGGTGGTGGGGGTGATGGTGTGGGGATGGTAGCGGAGGAGGTGAGAATTGATTGTGGTGGTGGTAGAGGAGTGGATGGTGGGCTAATTGGTAGGGGTTACCACTGAAGGTGTTGATGATGATGGTGGTGGTAGTGGTGGTGGTGGTGGCGGGGAGAGGATGGTAGCGGAGGAGGGGAGAGAAATTGATTGTGGTAATGGAGAGAGGATGGTGGGCTAATTGGTGGGGGTTATTATTGAAGGTGTTGATGGTGGTGGTGGTAGTGGCAGGGAGAGGATGGGAGACTAATTGATAGGGGTTACTACTGAAGGTGTTGATGGTGGTAGTGGTGGTGGTGGTGGTGGCTGTGGTGGTTGATGGTAGCGGAGGAGAAGAGAGAAATTGATTGTGGTGGTGGTAGGGGAGAGGATGGTGGGCTAATTGGTGGGGTTACTACAGAAGGTGGTGGTGTTGGTGGTGGTGGTGGTGGTGCTGGCACCGAAGGTGTTTCTGTTGTTTGTAGCATCGGCAGTGATGGCTGTAGTGTGTTGGCTGTAGTGTGTTGGCTGTAGTAGTGAGGGTGATGATTGAAGTTGTGTTTGTTGTGGTGGTCATGGTGGGGTGGATAACGCTGCTAGCAGTGTAGTGGGTAGGGCAAGAGGTATATTGGAGGGATCAGTGGTGGTAATGGTGGTGGTGGTCATGAAATTAGTATTGGTGATAGTGGCAGTAGTGGTGTGTGGTTAACAATTGTTTAACTCCAAGTCACCTTTGATCAAACAAGACCACCATAAACACAAACGTTCCAGCCATGGCCATCCTGTACAAAAGTACAAGCTGGTCATGTCTCTTGTGATGGTAATGGTGATGGAAAGGCATCGAGCTGGCAGAACCGTTAGCACACCAGGCGAAATGCTTTGCAGTATTTCGTCTGCCGTTACATTCTGAGTTCAAATTTTGCCGAGGTCGACTTTGCTTTTCATCCTCTCGGGTTCAATAAATTAAGTACCAGTTACGCTGTGGGGTCGATATAATCGACTTAATCCGTGTGTCTGTCCTTGTTTGTCCTCTCTGTGTTTAGCCCCTTGTGGGTAGTAAAGAAATAGGTAATGGTGGTGGTTGTAGTGGCTGTAGTAGAAAGTGGTCAACAAGAGTGGTGGTGGTGGTAGTGGTGGCGGTATTGGCGATAGTAGGGTAGATTGTCATTAAAGTGAAATTAGGCTTTTGTGACGGTAGAGTTCTTGCAGGTGGTGGCAGCAGTGTGGGTGGTGGTAAAAGTGGTGGTCCTACAGAGGGAAAGGAAGAGTTGGTATGGATGAGGATAGTAGGAGGGATGGTGGTAGTGGTTGGAGTAGATGTGGTGATGGTGGAAGCTGGTTGTTGTTAGGGTTCTTGAAGATGGTTCATGATAGTGGTATAGGATCTAGTGCTGCTGGTGGTTTTAATAATGACGATGTCTGGTGTTTGGAGGATACTTTTCATTTCAGCCTTATAAAAGAGAAATGGTGAAGCAGTGTGTGTGTGTAGAGAGAGAGAGAGAGAAAGATGTGTATACACATGCATTATACCTGTAATTATTGGGGCCCTGGGATATGTACCACATTGCCTAAATACCAGTCTTGAGAAATTAGACTTCTCAAAACCAGAAAGGAGAAAGCTGATTCAAAGACTATCAATGGAACTGTAAAAATCTGTAAAACTTTCCAGAAGTTTATCATTTAAATATGGTATTTCATCTGTCGTTACGTTCTGAGTTCAAATTCCACCGAGGTCGACTTTGCCTTTCATCCTTTCGGGGTCAATAAATAAAGTACCAGTTACGCACTGGGGTCGATGTAATTGATTTAATCCGTTTGTCTGTCCTTGTTTGTCTCCTCTATGTTTAGCCCCTTGTGGGCAATAAAGAAATATATATGAGCATGTCTAGACACAATAATAAACATACATACATACATACATACATATAGGCATGATTGGATGCGCATGACAAACCACATGGGTTCCAGCTTTAATGTTAATCGCTTTAAACTCCAACTGCTGCTTGTACAGACAGATTATCTGTATCTGGATTGTCACACAGATTATCTGTATCTATGTCATGCCCATGTTCTTTTCTCATATATATCTCTCCGTGCCGGTGGCACGTTAAAAGCACCAACCGATCGTGGCCGATGCCAGACCCCCCTGGCACCTGTGCAGGTGGCACGTAAGAAGCACCCACTACACTCGCGGAGTGGTTGGCGTTAGGAAGGGCATCCAGCTGTAGAAACACTGCCAGATCAGACTGGAGCCTGGTGCAGCCCCTGGCTTCCCAGACCCCGGTCGAACCGTCCAACCCATGCTAGAGCGGAAAACGGACGTTAAACGATGATGATGATGATGATGATGATATATATATATATATATATATATATCTATATATATTTGTTGTGCAAGATTTTTTTATGTGAAGTTGTATGTTGAAACAGATATTGTTATATTTCGGAATGGTCATTTTGCCAGTTTAGCCAATAAAAACACACGCACTATATAAGGATATATATGGCCGAAATAAGATTAAGATTAATGTAAAAAATAAATAACACTGAAGCAAAGTAACACCAAATATATAGTGCGTGTGTTTTTATTGGCTAAACTGGCAAAATGACCATTCCGAAATATAACAATATATACATATATATATATATTTCATTATTAATAATATAAGGGTAAATAATTAATAGTTTTAAAAAAACCCAACAATTATTTTTGGGTAGATTTCAGTATGTAAATATAACCATTATCGGTAGGAACTTTTTTAAAAAAACATTCTATATATATATTTGTATATAAATAAAAAGGGAGCAGGCAACAGGTTGCTTAGCCACATACCGAAAAAATTAGAAATAGCAGTCAAAGACTGTTTATTTCTATTTTCTACAAATAAGACTCCACATATAACATATCCATGTAATTCACATATGTAAAACAGAAGGAAAAAATAATGAAAACAAAGTCTGGGGTTATTTACGGACGTGTTTCTGGATTAGAATCATAAATTCATATCCTTATCAACGTAACTTATTTGTAGAAAATAGAAATAAACAGTCTTTTTTCGGTATGTGGCTAAGCAACCTGTTGCCTGCCCCTTTTTATTTATATATGTATATATTTGCCAGCCTCGTCTGGCACGTAAAAAGCACCCACTACACTGACGGAGTGGTTGGCGTTAGGAAGGGCATCCAGCTGTAGAAACACTGCCAAATCAGACTGGGCCTGGTGCAGCCTTCTGGTTTCCCAGACCCCGGTCGAACCATCCAACCCATGCTAGCATGGAAAACAGATGTTAAACGATGATGATGATATATATATATATATTTGTTTATTGTTGTGTCTGGGGAGAGTCATTCTCTTTTAGTGTCTTATTATTTGACACACTCACTGGTAAAGTTTCCACTCATTCATTTCTTTATTTTTCCTAAAATTTTCATTGTGTCTTGCAACCTTTTAGTGCCTTATTATCTAACACACTTTTCAATAGTCAACGACTATTAAAAAAACTATTGAAAAGTGTGTTAAATTATAAGGCACTAAAAGAGAACTGCTCTCCCCAGACACAACAGAATATGCTTCAACATACAAACTCACATGTAGAATCTTGCAAACCAAAGCTAAAAACCAAATATATATATATAATATGTGACAATTAGTTGGTTGTCATAATAAAACTCAGAGTTTTGGATGCTGGGACTGAAGTCTGCTCCAGCATCTCATCAGTTATTAAGAGAAACTGAGTTTTATTATGACAACCATCTAATTGTCACATATTGTATTTATAGATAAATTCCTCTATTTTTCATAATATCGAGGTCTCATTCATTCTTTTGTTGTCATATCATCATTATTATTAATATATATATATATATATATATATATATATATATATATATATGCCACCCCAGACACACCAGAATGAATATCCCCTTCAACCTAGCAAAAAGGATATCTACTATAGTTTCTAATGCAAATAGCAGAGACACACAACTACATGAACTTAAAGATACACTCATCACCAGGAACTACCCACCTTCACTAATTGACATATGCTTTCAACATCCATGAACTCAGACATCCCAAATTAAAGAAAGATTTACAACCAAAAGCCTTACCATACATCTCCACACACAACTCTCTCAACAATGTAGCCTTCGACACCATCCCCAAAACATCCCCTGCTAAAAAAGGACCACAGAATGAACTTAACCCACCAAACACACACCATCATAAAAAACAAGAGACAACTCAAAACTCTGAAAAGTCTCCTAATACAAGCTTGAATATACTCAATAACAACACAGAAGCCATCAGTAAAAAAATGCAGAAGACCCAACTGTGGCTCTTCTGCATTTTAATTGAGGGATCAGAGTTCTCCTTCAAACAGGGACAATGTTTCACAGGGAAAAACAGCTTCACATGTGCTTCAGAGAACCTGATACACGCACAACCTTTTCTGGGTGTCATGAGCAATACATAGGCCAAACAAAAAACAGCCTACGTAAAAGAATGGCTCTACACAGATCCCAGATCAAAATTCCCCAAAACAGCAAAATAGCATTCAGCCAACACATCAAAATTTGCGCCAATAACAAAAATCCAAGCTTCAGAATTTTTCCTCTCTACCAATTCAGGGACGATACAACCTTGAGCCAACGAATTAGTAAAGATACTCTCTTTATTACAAAATAAAGACCCCTTTTGAACGCATCTACAACAGACATATCCACCACAGTCTTAGAATAACATAAACACACACACAAAAATTTAAAATGATGCATTCAAGAGGTACACAAGAATTCATAACAACCAAAAGTCCCAATCACTGCTATAATCCACAACAAACCACTTTTACGTCACTTGACCATTTAACATCCTACTACTATCATACCACCTACATTCCTTTCTTATTTTCCCTTGTCTTTCTCCTGCTTCTTCTTCGTCTTCTTCCTCTCCGCCACCGCCTTCCTAACCACTATTGTTGTTTAGAATAACAACTATGCAAATATTATAAACAATACATTCAAAAGAGATATCTCAAGAATTCAATCGCTACTACCATCCACAAGTCACTTTCAGGGCACTTGAACATTTAACATTCTACTACTATCATGGCACTCACACATTCTTCTTCTCCTCCTCCTCCTTCTTCTTCTCCTCCTTCTTCTTCTTCTCCTTCTCTTTCTTCTTCCCTGCCAAGAATTCACAACAACCTTGAACCCACAAGAGTAAACAAGAGATACAGAGACAGGCAGAAACAAGGAAAATGCTTCTTGTATTCAAACACTATGCAAATATTCTTTTAAAAAAACTTTTCATTTAATTTTTCTAAAATTCAATTGTTTTCCATACTTACAGTTGAAAAAGTCTCAATGACCGAAACCGGTACTGAAATGTTTTTTATAAAATTATTTTAGCATTTTCTACCTTGACATTTTTTCCCATATATACATCAACTCATGTGTTCCTTTTCAACCTTCTACACCCCCCCCCACACACATATATATATATGTATATATAGATAGATAGATATTAGAAGAAAAGAGGTACTCAGAAATCAGGATGGTTTTATATTTACAGATATTTATTAGTATGTTATATATATATATAAGAGAAAGAACATGGACATAACTTAGTACTCCAGATTTTATGTTCAGTACCTCTACATGGGACCCTGAGCAAGTGTCTTTTACTATAACCTTAGGCTTTGGTAAACTCTTATGAGAGCGTTTAGAGGAAAACTGAGAGAAGCCCATCGCATGTGTTTGTGTGTGTCTCCAATAGATTGCAGCCATGCCATGCTGAAGCACCATCTCAAAGAATTTTTAGTCAAATAAATCAACCCCAGTACTTTGTTTTAGGACGTAACCACACCAACACTGGTTGTCAAGCAGGGCATGAGACTGAGATAAGTAATAAGATAAGATGCCCACAGGCATATGGCGTAGTGGTTAAGAGCACGGGCTACTAACCCCAAGATTCCGAGTGACCTCAATAATGATAATAATAATAATAATCTTTTCTACCCTAGGGCACTAGACCCAAAATTTTGGGGGGATGGGGTGAGTCGATTAGATCGACCCAGTATGCAACTGGTACTTTATTTATCGACTCCAAAAGGATGAAAGGCCAAGATGATCTCAGCGGAATTTGAACTCAGAATGTAAAGATAAACGAAATCCGCTAAGCATTTCGCCCGGCGTGCTAATGTTTCTGCCAAGCTCGCCACCTTAATAATAATAATAATAAGGCGCAGGAGTGGCTGTGTGGTAAGTAGCTTGTTTACCAACCACATGGTTCCGGGTTCAGTCCCACTGCATGGCACCTTGGGCAAGTGTCTTCTACTATAGCCTCGGGCCGACCAAAGCCTTGTGAGTGGATTGGTAGAGAGAAACTGAAAGAAGCCCGTCATATATATGTATATATATATATATATATATATATATATATATCTATATATATATATATATATATGTTTGTGTGTCTGTGTTTGTACCCCTAGCATTGCTTGACAACCGATGCTGGTGTGTTTATGTCCCCATCGCTTAGCGGTTCGAGAAAAGAGACCAATAGACTAAGTACTGGGCTTACAAAGAATAAGTCCCGGGGTCGAGTTGCTCGATTAAAGGCGGTGCTCCAGCATGGCCGCAGTCAAAATGACTGAAACAAGTAAAAAGAATAAATAAAAAAAAAAAAGAAAAAAGAATAACCTCAAAAAATACCTTAGGAATGAGAACCCAGGCTCGGAACTTCCCCAAGACACCTGATGAAGGCTGGAGAGTATATCAGCCGAAACGTGTTAACAACAAACAAGATGAGGACAAATATCTATCAAATGTAATAACGTAAATAATGTACATAATTCCTCATCTCTTTAATATAGAACTGTAAAATCATGTTTTATTTAGCGAGACCTTTCCTCAATGTGCTGCTGGTTATTCGAACAGTAAGCAATGGGTAAAAACATTCCAATCTTAGTTTTTCTTCAACCAATCACAGTGGAAAGCCAGCTTGTAGGTTTATACAGTTTTATGTCCGCCAGCCTCCTCCGTCAGCAGAGAGTTGTGTGTTCACTCCTTGTCTGTTCTTCCTCTATGCAAGGAACCAACCACACATCAAGGAAACTCCAGAGTAACGGACCACTGTGACAAAATAATGCGCATACATATAAACCTATGCAGTAGACATCCTTCATTGGAGTCTCATCAGAGGGGATTCCATCATTTAAACAATCCCCAAAATTGTATCATTGTCTCTTGCACAGCAGATTGTTTTGTGAAAACTCCCAATTGCCCCCTTTTTCCTTGTCTTCTTACCTTTCATGGCATATATGTCAACTGTTAATCCTTTGAACTTAACCCTTTCGTTACAATATTTCTGTTCAGATGCTCTGTTTCTTTCAATTAATTTTAAATATAACAAAGAATTTAGTAAAATAACTTCATTATCATTAAGCTCGTGTTAGGAACATAAATTGTGATTAAGGTTTGGTGGAAGATTTTAATTCAAAACTTATGAAAACAAGACATTTGTACTCAGAGCCAGAACAGGTTTCAGCCAGGTTGATATCGAAAGGGTTAAGAATTGTTTCTCTATTATATATTTTAACCCTTTCGTTACCATATTTCTGTTGAGATGCTTTATGTTTCTTTCAATTAATTTTAAATATAACAAAGAATTTAGTAAAATAACTTAGTTATTATCATTAAGCTAGTGTTAGGAACATAAATTGTGACTAAGGTTTGGTGGAAGATTTTAATTCAGAACTTTTGAAAACAAGACATTTGTACTACAGAGCCAGAGCTGGTTTCAGCCAGGTTGGTAATGAAAGGGTTAAGTCTAGTTAAGGACTGTCAACATTTTTACCTTTCTTCTTCACATTGTGTTGCTTGCCTGGCTCTGTCAGTCTCCTGCTCTGACATCCCTGATCATTAATCTTTGTTGAGGGGATTGTTATTCACTGAGGGAAAACATATTAGTCACAACTATCTGTCCTATTAATTACTGGTATGGACACCATATTTTGCGTTGCAACCAATAACATGCTACCAAGTATATCAAAAGGTTTAAAAGTCAATAATGTGTCTTACCTTTTTGCAATGGGTGCCAGTCAGGCAGCACTGGCATCGGCCACATTCAAATGGTGCTTTTCCCCCAATCTGCTGGCACATAAAAAGCACCATTCAAGCATGACCGATTCAAGTGCTGCCTGACTGGCACCAGTGCTAGTGGCATGTAAATAGCACCATTTGAGTATGGCCAATGCCAGTGCCGCCTGACTGGCACCTGTGCCAGTGGCACGAAAACAGCACCCACTACACTCTCAGAGTGGTTGGCATTAGGAAGGGCATCCAGCTGTAGAAACTCTGCCAGGTCAAGATTGGAGCCTGGTGCAGCCTTCTGACTTGCCAGTCCTCAGTCAAACCGTCCAACCCATGCCAGCATGGAAAGCAGACGTTAACCGATGATGATGATGATGAGTGTGTTGCTTTCATTTAAAGTTTTATCTCTACAGATTTTTCTATAGAATTTAGAGCCAACACTCAAAGTTATGACATTTTGTATCTGTCTATCTTGTTTACCATTGAGTATCAAGTCTTCCGGGCTTGTATGTTTACATGAGCTGGTCAGGTGACCGGCTCAGTAATTCTCAAACATTTTCAGGCTGCCACCCACTTGGCCCCCACCCCTCGCCCTCCCCACCACAAATATAAACCACTTTCGGCAGCAAATTCAAAACAACTTTATTTCACAAATAAAACTTAAACCTAATTAACCTCTTGATAATTATATTTTTTTTACATCTATCACCCCATTTTGGCCACCCCATTATCACCTCACATTTCTTCAGTGTCTCTCTGGATCTTTCCACTGTCCCCAATGGGGGGGGGCAGTACTGCCCACTTTGGAAACCACTGATTTGCATCACAGAACTCCAAGATCTTTGGACACTCTTAATTTCATGTTTCTCAACCATAGTTTCCTATTGTCCTTGGATAACCTCTGAGGTTGTTATTCAACATCTCCATTAAAGGCCATCAGCCGTGACATTGAGGTCACTGCCATTTGCTATTGAAATGGTCAACAAGAGAGTCTCTTTAGCTGTTGCTTTTGTTTGATTAGTCACTCCTGGTTCTCATGCATATGCAAACCATTCAACCTTTGCCAGCTTGGAAGGAGGACATCAAATGATGATGATGATGATGCACAGATCACTATTGCTGTCTTGTTACTTGTGTGACCAGTCAAAGCTAATTTATTGCATCACTGACCAGTCCACTCTGTAAGGTGGTCGGCATTACGAAGAGCATCCAGCTGGAGAAACCATGCCAAGACGGACAATTGGAGCCCAGTGCAGCTCCTGTCAGACCATCGAGTTCATGTCAGCATGGAAAATGGACATTGAATGACGATGATGATGATGATGATGACTAACCTTAATGATGAACCGTAACCTCAGACCTGGCCTTAGGAATATTTTAAGTTCTTCACTAATCCAAACAATATTGTTAGCCTGGTGGGCAAACAGAGATCTTAACCCTTTCATTACCGTATTTATTTTGAGATGTTCTGTGCTTCATTCAATTAATTTCAAATATAACAAAGAATTTAGTAAAAGAACTTAGTTATCATTAAGCTAGTGTTGGGAACATAAATTGTGACTAAGGTTTGGTGGAAGATTTTAATTCAGAACTTATGAAAGACATTTGTACTACAGAGCCAGAGGCGGTTTTGGCTGGGTTGGTATCAAAAGGGTTAAGAAGTATTTCCCCCAGATTGATAATCCCTCACCATTTGTTCTATATATATATATGTATGTATGTATGTATATAGGATACAGTGAATAAACTGTTGTCTAAATTATGCAAAAATGAAAACAATACTGACATCTTATTTTAACAGATATATTTACTGAAATTACATAAAAATATCTTGAAATACTAAACAGTAAATCTATTCAATAAAATCACCATTGGCTTCAACAACAGCCTCCAGACGACTTCAGAATCACCTGCAACTCTTCTGGATGGTCACCTTGTTTAAATTGGTGAATGCTGCCATAATCTTTGCCTTCAGTAGATCTTTGGTATTACAAGCAGTTCTGTTGGTCTCTCACTCAACCGTGCCCCACACATAATGATCAAGGAGGTTGCAGTCTGAGGAGTTAGGCGACCAGATGTTAGGGGTGATGTGGTCACAGAAATTGTCTGACATCCATGACTGGGTTCTCCTGTTCGTGTGGCATGGTGCAGAGTCCTGTTGCTAGACATAGGGTCTTCCAGCAGCCACCTTCTGGACCCAGGGCAGCAGATCAGTGCCAAGCAGTGATTAGGAAGAAAAAAAATTTTGGTTAGTTCTAATCCCTGCCCGGTGCTGCTGTTCAATTCTGGTTAGCAAGTGGCGGGGGGGGGGGGGTCCACTAGTGCAACTCAGTCACTTGATGTTGACTGCTTTGGCCAAAGTTAGCATTCATCAGATTTCCCTTTGAAGGAGGAGGCTAAAGAGCCAGAATCATGCATCTGAGAAGTCGCTGGAAGGAAGCACTGAGCACATGTGGTGTTTTGATACTTTCTGCCAAAAGAGAGAATCTCTCCTTCATGGTAAATGCAGTGAATTTGACTTTAGGAGTTGGAATCTGTCACAAACATATCTTAACTAACCTAAAGTTTGTATCTACATACATAAATATATATAATTAAAACAGTTCAGTTCCTTTTGAGTGTTGGGCCTCATGGAGGCAATGACCAAGACCTTTGACCTTGTGTTGTGCTTGAGAAGAAGGCCCATCAAGCCGAGCAAAGTCATTGTTGTGAGAAATATTGGTGTCACACAAATGGCACCCAAGCCGGTGGCACGTAAAAGCACCCATTACACTCTCAGAGTGGTTGGTGTCAGGAAGGGCATCCAGCTGTAGAAAACCATGCCAAATCAGACTGGAGTCTGGTGCAGCCTTCCAGCATGCCAGTCCAGTCAAATCATCCAACCCATGCCAGCATGGGTTAAATGATGCTGATGATGAATCTTGTTTCAGGAATTAGACTGTGGCCATGCTGGGACACCACATTGAAGGGTTTACTTGAACAAATCAACCTTTGTACTTATTTTCTCTTTAAGCCTGATACATATTCTACCATTTTGTTTTGCTGAATTGCAGTTGTAGGGGACAAACACAAACACACATCGACATTACATATATGTGACAGGCTTCTTTCAGTTTCCATCTACCAAATCCACTCAAAACACTTGGTTTCGGTTGGCCTGAAGCTATAATAGAAGACACTTGCCCAAGGTGGCATGCAGTAGGATTGAACCTGGCACCTTGTGGTTGGAAACCAAACTCCTTACCACACTGCTAATCCAGGGCTTCTAAGCATTAGATACTCACAGCACCTTAGTTTCCCTCACCCCAAAGTTACCCCTTAAATATTTGCATTCATGGGGGGTTTTATTCATCGTTTACTTGTTTCAGGCCCTAGACTGTGGCCATGCTGGGGCATGGCTTTGAAGAATTTTAATAAAATGAATCCAACTCCCCTCCCAGTACTTGTTTTGTTTTTAAGCCTGCCACTTGTTCTATCATTCTATTTTGCTCAACTGTTCAACTAAAGGCAGTGCTCCAGCATGGCTGCTGTCAAATGGCTGCAACTAGTAAAAGACTAACAAAATATATATATATATAGGAATGGTTTTTCACGCTGGCTTTTTGATAAATTCTTGAAATGGATTTTATCCTTATATTTTATACATTTCAACTTGTATCTTTTACTTGATTCACTCATTTGGTTGGGGCCAAGTTGGGGCACCACTTTTGAAGGGTTTTAGTCAAACAAATTGACGCCAAGACTTTTTTTTTAACAAGTCTCTTTTGCCAAACTGCTAAGTTACAGGGACATAAATATACCAACACCGGTTGTTAAGAAGGGGAGGGGGAAAAACACACACACACACACATAGGTATACATATATTCAACAGCTTCTTTCAATTTCCATCTACCAAATCCACTTGAAAGGCTTTGGTCAGCCTGAGGCTATAGTAGAAGACAATTGCCCAAGGTGCCACGCAGTGAGACTGAACTCAGAACCATGTGGTTCGTAAGCAAGCTACTTAACACAGTCACACCTGTACCTATAAATTATCTATTTTCCTATTTTTACCATAAAACTGTGAATCATAAATTTTTTTTTTGTCTGTCCTTGCCTTTCCTCGTAAAAGTTATTTCTGTCGCCATCTCATTCCTTGTCTTATAAAACAGACAAATATAGAGATCACTTATCTTGAACCTGCCCTTCCTTATCTGCCTATAAATAAACTATTTCTTTCTTCCTCTTTTGCTCCCTCTTTCTCAAACAGAGAAAAAGAGAGATAGACAGGCTGAGGGTTATCATCATTCACTATCATACACACACACACACACACAAAGATTTTGGTAATTCAAACAGGAAAACTCAAAACCTTTGTGTGTGTATATATATATATATATATATATATATACAAATAAATGAAAGAATGGAGTTGAACAACGATTTAACAAAATTCCTTTTGTTAAATCGTCGTTCAACTCCATTCTTTCATTTATTTGTATTAAAAAACACACAAATTTCCACACGAAAGCACGTGATCTCTGCCCTTGGCATGTAGCTTCAACCGTGTTTTTCTGACATGAATTTGCTACCCAGGTATCGGTTAACCAAATTATCCATACTAGGATAATTCATTCAACTACTTAAATATATATATATATAGTTAATCCAAACAAGAAAACACAAAAAAAACACAACAACGCGAGGATGTGGAACAAATAAAGTATTATTGACGCTCAGGAAAGAAGGGAAGAAGGAGGGTTTAACGTTTCGAGCGGAGCTCTTCGTCAGAAACATAGGAGAAGGAAAGATCCTGATAAGGGAAGACGGAGGAAAAAAAATCGCCAGCGGTACTCACGAGGTCACATATATATATATGCACACACACACATACATATAAGTGGGATGACCACTAAGTGGACATCCATTATGCTAGAAGTAGATCCGCTATGGTCTTACCACTAAGAAAGGAATGTTCCCAAGAAAATTTAGCAAACACCAGAACGTAAGCAAGCAAGACAAATGAAAAGATACAAAATATAAAGATTTTGTATTTTTTCATTTGTCTTACTCACTTACATTCTGGCGTTTGATCAAAGAAAATATTTCTCCAGCATTCGCTATTTTACCCTCGTTCTGGTCTAACGACCCTCCATGCTTGTTTTCCTTCGGTTTCCTTCTATGTCTCCACTGTCCTGTTTTTGTTCCCGACTTTGACCCTCCATAAATCATGAATTTTATTTTGGTATTTATGGGAGCAACTGTCTTTGGAGACTCATATTGTCGTTGAATGCTCGAAATGAAGAGTAGATGGACTCAGTGGACAATTGATGAAGGGTCGTTCTTTATGTTACTTGTCCTGTTTTCCATTTGTTTCCCTCGTTGTTTGTCTATTGACCTCATTTGTTTTCGTATTTCTTGTTGTTTACTGTTGGTGATGTCCTGTGCCCATATATGCATGTATATATATATATATGTATATATACATATACACAGACACACAAGGTAGAAAGCATGTAATAAATGTACAAACAAATGGAAAACAGACGCAGGTCACCAATTCTTCATCAGTCACAGCCAGCGGGTCAAACACAATTTCACGCCAAGATGTTATGTACCCTTGACTTTATGTATGTATGTATATATATATATATATATATATATATATAAACACTTTTTAATCCGAGGGGAGGCAATGTGAGCAGCAACTAAAGGAACACTACAAAATCCACAGAAAGATCAACATATATTCATATATTCATTTATATCTACAGAACAGATATAAAGTCCGACGTTTAAAAATATAGTAATATATAAATATATAAACATCATATAAAAATATATAAGAATCAAAGGCGCAGGAGTGGCTGTGTGGTAAGTAGCTTGCTAACCAACCACATGGTTCCGGGTTCAGTCCCACTGTGTGGCATCTTGAGCAAGTGTCTTCTGCTATAGCTTCAAGAAGACCAAAGCCTTGTGAGTGGATTTGGTAGACAGAAACTGAAAGAAGCCTGTCGTATATATATATATATATATATATATATATGTGTGTGTGTTTGTGTGTCTGTGTTTGTCCCCCTAGCATTGCTTGACAACCAATGCTGGTGTGTTTACATCCCCGTCACTTAGCGGTTCAGCAAAAGAGACCGATAGAATAAGTACTGGGCTTACAAAAGAATAAGTCCCAGGGTCGAGTTGCTCGACTAAAGGCGGTGCTCCAGCATGGCCGCAGTCAAATGACTGAAACAAGTAAAAGAGTAAAGAGAATATATATATCGTCATGTAATGTCCACTGTATGGGTTAGATGGAATTTGTTGGGGCAAACTTTCTATGCCCCAGATGCCCACCCCCCTCCACCTTGCCAACCTTTACCTGTTTCCAAGTAAGGTGATATTTCCCCATTGGCTAGACTCATTTTTCATGGAAACAAATGATATTGCTTGTATGAAGATGATGCACATTTACAACCATCACATGATCTCTAGGCAAGGATACACACACACACACACATATATATATATATATATATATATAACAATTTAGGAATGGCCTTAACAGGCCATTCGTCCACTAGACAGAGCAGCCATAACTCCAACCGCCAAGTAATGTAATTCGGAAATAGGTGAAAAATTAAAAACGTTTACCCTAATTCATCTTTTAGACGATGCATCGTTTCTGCGTTTTTAATGATAGACCAGCTTAATTAAATTAAATTAAGCTAATCTACCATAGGTCACGCTTCGTCAGTAAAGAAACCTTTGGTAGAGGCAAATATACACGAGGCTACTGCATCGAAGCCTCTGGAATATCTGTCTTAAAATTTTCGAAGACCAGCGCAATCGCGCCAACCTTATCAGCAGCAAATATAAACTGCCGATTCAAACTCAGAATTAGTCAGAAAATAATCAATTAATCAATTTAGAGTAGTAAAAAATTCGATAAAAATTTATCACTACCAGCGGCCCAGTGGAAAAGAAAAATAGTCATGAGACTAAAATGTAAATATATAACAATTTAGGAATGGCCTTAACAGGCCATTCGTCCACTAGACAGAGCAGCCATAACTCCAACCGCCAAGTAATGTAATTCGGAAATAGGTGATATATATATATTATATAATCATCATCATCATTGTTTAACGTCCGTTCTCCATGCTAGCATGGGTTGGACGGTTCGACCGGGGTCTGGGAAGCCAGGAGGCTGCACCAAGCTCCAGTCTGATCTGGCAGTGTTTCTACGGCTGGATGCCCTTCCTAACGCCAACCATTCCATGAGTGTAGTGGGTACTTTTTACATGCCACCAGCACAGGTGCCAGGGGAGGCTGGCAACGGCCACGATCAGCTGGTGCTTTTTACGTGCCACCTGCATGGGAGCCAGTCAAGGCAGCACTGGCATTGGCAATGTTTGGATGGTGCTTTTTATGTGCAACCGGCATAGGCATCACAACTACAATTTCCATTGATTTTTGATGTCGATGTACTTGACTCAATAAGTCTCCTCAAGCACAGGGTCGAAACAGTGTTTCTTTACTTGAGACACCTGCACAGCCATAAGATTTGGTTCAATTTCGATTTCACTTGCCCGAAATTGAACCAAATCCTATGACTGCGTTGTTAACATTTAGAATTTCCAAGTCTATATTGTAATTGCACATCATCTCCAGATCAGTTTAATATTCTCGTTTCTAACCAAGCGTCTTCCTCCATTTCTATCCGACAGCCAACCAAATGCCTGGGCAGCCAGCCTCTTCTCCAGCCTCCAAAGCCTGTTCGACAACACTTGATCTCTCCCCCTGCTTCTCCGCCAGTTGGCTGGGAGCCCACACTTGAGACAGAACCTGTGATAAACTATGACCTTCTGGCAGCAGTGGCTGCCCTCAGTCCAGGTAAGTGGTGGTGTTCTTGTTGTTGTTCATATTATTTCTGTACTTCAGGAATTATCATTTTCACAGAATTTTATTCATTTTTTTTTAGTATCTTTGTGTGCAGTGTCTGTCACAAAAGGATTAAAAACCAATATGGGGGACAATCAAACAGTAGTGTATACATACATACAAACATGTGTGTGTGTGTGTGCTTGAAAAGACCCGGCAAGCCAAGTGAGACCATAGCCCGTGGCCTATGCCAGTGGGTGTAACCAGGCCACTTATGAGCACCCCCCCCCCATTCATTGGACAATAAACTTTGCTTGCAAAGACCTTTTGAGGCAAGTGAAATCAAAATCAAAATCTCTGACGTGGCTGATGACAGTACTGCCTGATTGGCACTCTTGCCAGTGAAACATTAAAAGCACCATCCGAGCATGATCATAGACAGGGCCACGTATTGTCTCCCATGCTGGTAACATGTAAAAAGCACCATTCAATCGTGATTGTTGTCAGCATCACCTTATTGGCACATGTGCTGGTGGTACGTCAGAAACAACATTTGAGCATGGTTGTTGCCAGAACTGCCTGACTAACCCATGTTCTGGTGGCACGTAAAAAGCACCCACTACATTCTCGGAGTGGTTGGTGTTAGGAAGGGCATCCAGCTGTAGAAATCTTGCCAGATCAGATTGGAGCCTGGTGCAGCCATCTGGCATACCAACCCTCAGTCAAACCGTCCAACCCATGCCAGCATGGAAAACGGACGTTAAACAATGATGATGATGATATATATATATATAAAATTGATACAGAACTGCCAGACCTTGCAGTCCAATTGATCTGTGTCTGGAAGCCAATCAAGGGAATTGCAACATAGAACTATTTGCTAAAATGACCAAATAATTGTTTCTTTGCTAAACTACAACAATCCAGTGGAGAAGACCCCACCTCAGGTTTCTGTAGTATTAATCAAATGAGAGGTAATTCTTCTCTGGGACAGGGTGCTGGTTTGTCACAGGTAACTTTCCTTTAGGAAGAATTTAAGTATGACACGCAAATGATTCTCACCTCAGTACACACAACCACTACTTGTAGCATTAACAGTTAAGTGTCCTGGTAAACACCAGATCGTCATCATCATCATCGTTTAACGTCAATTTTCCATGCTAGCATGGGTTGGACAGTTCAACTGGGGTCTGGGAAGCCAGGAGGCTGCACCAGGCTCTAGTCTGATCTGGCAGTGTTTCTACAGCTGGATGCCCTTCCTAACGCCAACCACTCTGTGAGTGTAGTGGGTGCTGTTACGTACCACTGGTACGAGGGCCTGTCAGGCGGTACTGGCAACGACCTTGCTCAAATCTTTTACACATGCCACCGGCATAAGTGCCAGTAAAGTGATGCTGGTAACGATCACGCTCGAATGGTGTCTTTTCCGTGACACCAGCACAGAGGCCAGATAGCTGCCCTGGCAAGAATCACGTTCGGATGGTGCTTTTAACACCCTACTAGCACGGGGCTAGAGTGCCAGTAAGGCGACACTGGTAACGATCACACTCGAATGGTGCCTTTTATGTGCCACTGTACAATACTGACTGTTGTGGTTCAGAGACAACTGTGCAATAACGACTAGTGTCACTGAGCACAACTTACTATTGTTGCTAACAGACAAATCACTGCAATACTGGTGGATGGCAAGCACACACAAGGTGGAGAGAAAAAGCACTTCAAAGATACACAGAAGAGCTTTGAGATCAACCCGGGCACCTGGGAAATGCAACCACAAGAGCACCCTGGCTAGGAAAAGCTGCAGTAACAGAGGTGCCACCTCTTACGAGAAGAACAGGATTTCAGGAGCATGGAGGTCCAGAGCCACCTCCTTGCTTTCAGTCCCAACAGACCACCAGTGCATGACCAGGAGCAGAGCCTTCTGTGCATGGATTGGACTGATCCACCACAGCCAGGCACACCATAACCTGTCTTCTTTTCCCATGTGATGTCCTTGATCATTGTTGCCTCACCTGGCACGTTAAAAGCACCCACTACACTCACAGAGTGGTTGGCATTAGGAAGGGCATCCAACTGTTAGAAACCATGCCAGATCAGACAGGAGCCTGGTGCAGCCTCCTGGCTTCCCAGACCCCAGTCGAACCGTCCAACCCATGCTTGCATGGAAAGCAGACGTTAAACGATGATGATGATGATGATTAGCAGGCCATGTGCCCCAAAGTCCTCCTACAGAGGACGCTGGCTGCGCGTGCAAACATCTAAACAGATTGGAGAGTGTAAGGAAATATACTGCATTAAATCAACTTCTGTTTGAGTTAGGGCACTTTTATTTTTTGAAAACTTGGGAACAGGTGTTTGTAAAATGCCATTCTGCAAAAGGGGGCAATGGGCTGCATTTGCAGACCCCAGAGAACCATTTGCAGACTCCTCTCAACAGAAATGAAACTATGGAGAATTGTAGACAAAGTTTCCACTGAAAGAAGAAAACTGTGACATAGTAAACTCCATCAAACTCAAGTCTGGACCTGTTTTTATTTCCTGACTGCAACTGTTAATTAGAAAATTACTATTTTTAAATCTCACAATGGGAGGTGTTCAGCAACGGTACTTTGGAGCAAAGATTCAAAAATATAAGGACACAGATCATGTCGAATAGTCAGCTGGAGACGATGTCTCCTGGGGCTAAATTACAGCAACATTCGTCCTAAAGCAAGAATGCCACGTTATGTTGGCAAACAATCTTTACTGCAACTATTAAAGTCTACAGGAAATCTATGAATGCGACTTCGACCGAGTAATTCCATTTCATAATCGTTCCTTTAATGTTGTTAATTGCCCATCAAAAAATAGAATGGATATTTTCTACTTCTGCTTCTTCAGTATCTCTTACAAGCAGGGTTTTCATGTCCACAACAAAAAGTCAGGCGGTTCTGGCAACGACCACACTCAAAAGATTTTTTTCATGTGCTACCTGCATGGGAGCCAGTCCGGCGGCACTGGCAATGACCATGCTCAAATGCTGTCTTTCACATGCCACCGGTACATGTGCCAGTAAGGCTTACGCTGGCAACAATCATGCTCAAATGGTACTTTTTACATGCCACTGGCACGAGAGCCAATCCATGGCCCTGGCAACAATCACGCTCAGATGTGTTTCTAACGTTCTATTGGCACGAGTATCAATCAGCCGGTACTGTCATCGGCCATGTCAGTGATTTTGATTTGATTTCACTTGTCTCGATAGGTGTTGCAAAAAAGGAGAGACGGTTAGCACTCCCCTTGACAAGGACGGAAGAGATCAATCGATCTTTCTAACACATATGGGCATTGCTCTCTACTTCAGAGCAACCTATTTTTCTTATCAGTGGTGGTACCCCAGCATGGCCGTGGCCTTCGGACTAAAACATTTTTAAGGATTTAAGGTCTTGGCAAGCAAAGTTTATTGTCCAATGAATGAGGGGTACTCAGAAGGGGCTGCTTCCACCCACTGGCATAGGCTATGGCTATTTAATGAAACATGGGGGAAAATTTTTTTAATCTGAACACGTGCCACTAGGGGTTCTTTTGCTTCTCATAGTGTAAGGAGAGTTTTTTTCCAAAGCTGTGGAATAAAACTGCATTCTGCAGTTAATGGTGATAAAATTTGGAGTGGATATATTATTTTTCCACATTCAAAAGGTCAAGGTTTATTTTTGTACTCAAGCAAAGAGGGAGCCTGATGCGGGTCCCACAAGATCTACGAGATCAAGGTCATTAGTAATGAGATTAATTTTTTTGTTTGCTGATAAACTGTGAAGAAAATGTGTCAAGGAGAGGCTTTTTTTTTTTTTTACTCTGGAAAGAAAGGATTAAGTAAAGTGTTTAAGGAGTTTGGGATGTGAGATAATAGACTTAGAGATCCAAGGCCATTCAGATTATTCTGTCAAAAGTAATGTTTATCTATTATGCATTGTCTTGTAGCTTTGAGATTACAATGATGTGATTGTCGGACATTGTAGAGTGGGTGTGAGACCAGGTTTGGCCAGTTTGAGCATTATACTAGCAGAAATTTTGGCCAGATGTGGCTGGTTTAAACACCGAAGGATTAATCAGGTTTCCATGGTGTATGAGTGACTTAGACTGCAACACTCACCCCCTTGGATGCGATGCCAGTCTATCATAGGGTTAATGGGGGGGACAATAGGGGTGGAAAAAAGGGAAAAGGTAGGTATGTATGTAAAAATGAAGGTTGGTCTGGACGAGGTTGATGTACAACTTGCTAGCTTAGAAGAACAGGGTCTGCTGTTGTTCTGACAAAACAAATAGCCAGGGTCTTGTTGGGTCAATTGGTTGGTGATGTGAAACTTTGGTAATCGGACAATTTGATGGTTTTGTGGATGTGGACTGGAATAAAGATAAAGGTATACTTGTACTAGAAACGTCTTACAGTTCTATATTTAAGAGATGAGGAATTATGTACATTATTTACATTTGGGGATATGGCGTAGCACAGGCTACTAACCCCAAGATTCCAAGTTTGATTCCAAGCAGTGACCTGAACAATAACAATAATAATAACATTGAAAAATACCTTAGGAATGAGAACCCAGGTTTGAAATTTCCCCAAGAAGGCTGGAGGGTATATCAGCCGAAACATCGTGTTAACAACAAACACGATGCAAATAAATATACGTCAAATGTAAATAATAATCATCATCATCGTTTAGTGTCCGTTCTCCATGCTAGCATGGGTTGGACGGTTCGACCGGGGATCTGGGAAGCCAGAAGGCTGCACCAGGCTCCAGTCTTATCTGGCAATGTTTCTACAGCTGGATGCCCTTCCTAACGCCAACCACTCCGTGAGTGTAGTGGGTGCTTTTTACGTGCCACCTGCACAGGTGCCAGGCGAGGCTGGAAAAGGCCACGGTCGGATTGGTGCATTTTACGTGCCACCGGCACGGAGGCCAGTCGAGGTGGCACTGGCATCGGCCAATATCAAAAACTATCTTAGGAATGAGAACCCAGGTTTGAAATTTCCCCAAGACACCTGATGAAGGCTGGAGGGTATATCAGCTGAAACGTTGTGTTAACAACAAACAAGATGAGGACAAATATCCGTCAAATGTAAATAATGTAAATACTTGTACTATAAACATCTTGTTTGTCTTGAGTCTCTTTCTTTCTTTCTTTCTACTCTCTTTTTTTCTCTTCGACAGGGGAAGCCCACGAACTCCATCCACCAACAGAGAATCAACCAGGTATTGTCGTCCATATTTGTGAGGAACCAGAGGACTTCAAAGATTTAGCCAAACCAAAAATCGTTCAAACTATGTGTCCCGACAGAGTCAACTAAATGTGAAAAATATTTTAAAAAATGGAAAAAAAAAAAAAAGGTTTAAAAATGCTCACCTTCCTCTCCTTGAACTGATTTTCTGTGTTTGTTGTAAAAAAAAACCCTGTTTCTCTCTCTTTTTAATCTCTCCTTCCTCTCCACGTTACTTTTTTTTTCTCTCTCCTCCTTTCTCTCCTCAATTTTTTATTAAAATGTTTCCTTTGTATTTCCTGTCCCTTGATTTTATTCTCTTCAACACCCTTCTACGCTAAAACCAATGTTACTAATTACTGCTATATTTGCTAAGACTTTGCTTGGACAGTCACCTATCGTCCCCACAAAACAAAAAAATCTCCCCCTGCTTCTCCTCTTCCTGTCTTTCTAAACAAACAACCAGAAATTCCTTTCACTTCTACCAGCAACTGGATTGGACCAACCTTACTTTGCCACTGTCACTACCACCACCACCACCACGACCACCACCACCACCTTCACCAACACCAGCAGCCAGTAATCTCTTAGTATCCATCAATGCCTTTATGTAAAAGCACTGTCATATTGATAATTTGTGGATTTATCTGTCTATTTTCCTCTTTCAACAAGGCACAACAAACTGTAAATTAAAATTATATTTTAAATTTAATTATTATGTTGTAACATTTATTATACACACAAACAATATATTAAATCTAAATATACCTGACTGGATTTCTAACTCTGTTCATGAGCAACGTCACTATGGAAATAAAAGAGAGATGGGTATTAAATAGTTACACAACATCTACATTTGTCATCTTAATGTGTGTGTATATACATAGCCCCCTGTTTAATTGAGGGGGTTTTTGCCATTTTTTTTTTCCTTCTTCCCATTCTTTTCTTGTCTTGCAACCTCACTAGAGAACCTGGCAACCTAACTAGAGAAAAGCACCCAGTACACTCAGTAAAGTGGCTCAGAAACCTGGACGTTATCAAAGAAGCTCGAGAGGTGATTGGATGGAACTTACACTCGCCTCCTTAGGAGAGCTCAAAATCTCTCGTGGAAGCGTCATCCAACCAGCTTGAGAGGCAGTTGGATGGAACTTACACTTGCCTCCTTATGAGAGCTCAGAAAATCTCTCGTGGAAGCGCCATCCAACCAAAGTACAAATATATGGGAAATTACCACCTGTATCATCTCTTATGAAAGGTAGAAGAGTCCAGTTTGTTGGACATTGTTGTAGAGCTGAAAACGAGGTAATTTCTACTCTTCTCCTCTGGAAGCCATCTGCTCGCGATACCAGAGGGCGCACACTCTCCTACCCTGATGTAATCTCCAGGGATACAGGCATCCAGCAACAGGACCTCCGTAATGCTATGATGGACCGTGGTAGTAAATTCCACTGTCTCGACCACAGTCGAACAATGAATGAATGTGGCTGGCACTAGGGAAGGGCATCCAGTGACAGAAACCATGCCAAAGCTGATGTTGGAGCTCAACTTATTTCTTTACTGCCCACAAGGGGCTAAACACAGAGGGGACAATAAAGGACAGACAGGGTGATTAAGTCGATTACATTGAGGTGGCACAGAAAAAACACCATTCGAGTATGATTGTTGCCAGCGTCACCTTCCCAGTATGTGAAAAACAACATCTGAGCGTGGTTGTTGCCAGTGCCACCGGACTGGCTCCTGTGCAGGTAGCACATAAAAAATGATCTTTTGAGCATGGTCGTTGCCAGAACTGCCTGACTGGCCCTCATGCCAATGGCACGTAAAAGCACCTGCTACACTCTCGGAGTGGTTGGCATTAGGAAGAGAATTCAGCTGTAGAAACATTGCCAGATTAGATTGAAGCCTGGTGCAGCCATCTGGTCCTCAGTCAAACTACCCAACCCATGCCAGCATGGAAAGCAGGCATCAAATGACAATGATGCTAATGATGAGGATGATGATATATATATATATATATATATGTAGGTGCAGAAGTGGCTGTGTGCTAAGAAGCTTGCTTCCCAACCACATGATTCCAGGTTCAGACCCTTGGGCAAGTGTCTTCTATAGCCTCAGGCTGATCAAGGCTTTGTGAGTGGATTTGGTAGATGAAAACTGAAAAAGCCTGTCATATATATATATGTTTGTTTGTCTGTGTTTGTTCCCCAACCAATGTTGGTGTGCTTATGTCCCCGTAACTTAGTAGTTCGGTAAGAGACCAATAGAATAAGTACAAGGCTTATTAAGAATAAGTCCTGGGATCGATTTGTTTGACTAAAGACGGTGCTTCAGCATGGCCAAAGTCAAATGACTGAAACAAGAGAATAAAAGAATATATATATATATATATATGATAGATTTGTTTAAGTTTCTTTCTACCAAATTTACTCACAAGGTTTTGGTCTGCCAGAGGCCATAGTAAAAGACACTTGCCCAAAGTGCCAGAGCGGGATTGAACCCGGAACCATGTGGTTGGAATGCAAGCTTCTTACCACATCATTATGTTCAAAAAGATTTATTCTGATTTACCAGGCTTTGAGAAAATCTCACTTATATATTACTGGTGGTGGTCACTGTTTGGATTCCTGAAAGTAAGTCCACACAGCTTTGTCATGGTAAAGAATCTTTGAGAATGTTGTATATTGACGCACTAAACATGTTTTTGACAGACAAGGATTTGTTTCAAAGTAAATGGCTGCAACTTGAATAAAACGGATGCGTGGTTAAGAAGCTCTCTTTGCAATCATGTGACTTCACCCTTTCATTACCAACCCAGCCGAGGGAACCCATTGATATTTAAATATGAATTTCAGCACCAATCTCGTTAGTACATCATCATCAGCATCATCATCATTTAACGTCCGCTTTACATGCTAGCATAGATTGGACGGTTTGACTGAGGTCTGGCTAACCAGATGGCTGCACCAGGCTCCAATCATGATTTGGCGGAGTTTCTACAGCTTGATACTCTTCCTAATGCCAACCACTCTGAGAGTTACGTGCAACCGGCACAAGGGCCATTTTGGTGGTACTGGCAATGGCCATGCCCAAATGGTGCTTTTTATGTGCCACCTGCACAGGAGCCAGTCCAGCGGCACTGGCGACGACCTCGCTCAAATGTTCCACGTGCCACCAGCACAAGTGCTAGTAAGGCAACGCAGGTAACGATCACACTCGAATGGTGTGTTTAATGTGCCATCGGCACGAAGGCCAGCTTGTTGCTCTGGCAACAATCTCACTTGTATGGTACTCTTAGCGCTCCACTAGCAACGGATGTCAGTCACCGAGTTTTGGTACTCTTAGCACTCCACTAGCAACGGATGCCAGTCACCGAGTACATTTGTGAAAACACTTGATTTCGCTTTGTAAACAGTTGAGTCACAGTATCTGACATTGATGTGAGACCTGAGCTCTGAGACTTTTGGAAGGTTTTTTTTTTTCCCATTTTTTACTTCGGTGATTTTTTTTTTTTTAAACTTTTAAAATGGATAACAGTTTCCTGCTATCGAGCAGTGATTCTGAATTTGAGGCCTTTTCAATGGAAGATATGGAGAAATCAAGCAAAGGTAAGCTTGTCTGAAATGATCACATACAGAATCAAACCATTATGCAGAAAGTAAACAAATCGAGAAAAAAAGATAGCTTGTGGTTGAAATGTATTTACCTGTAATTAGAGTCATCATCATCGTTATTTAACGTCCGCTTTCCAGGCTGGCATGGGTCGGACAGTTTGACTGAAGACTGGTGAGCCAGAAGGCTGCAGCAGGCTCCAATCTGATCTGGCAGAGTTTCTGCAGCTGGATGCCCTTCCTAATGCCAACCAGTCCGAGAGTGTAGTGGGTGCTTTTACGTGCCACCAGCACGAGGGCCAGTCAGGTAATACTAGCAATGACCACACTCAAAAGGTGTTTTTTACATGCCACCTGCACTGGCAACAACCATGCTCAAATGTTGTTTTTCACGTGCCACCGGCACGTGTGCCAGTAAGGTGACACTGACGATGATCACACTCGAATGGTGCTTTTTACGTGCCACCTGCATGGGAGCCAGTCAGCAGCCCAGGTAACGATCACGCTCAGATATGCTTTTAACATATCACTGGCACGAATGCCAATCAGGCGGTACCATCATTGGCCACATCAGCGATTTTGATTTCACTTGCCTCAACAGGTCTTCACAAGCAAAGTTTATTGCCCAATGATTGAAGGGTATTCTTAAATGGGCTGGTTATACAGCACTGGCATAGGCCCTGGGTTATGGTCTCACTTGGCCTGTCGGTCTTCTCAAGCACAGCATATCTCCAAAGGTCTCAGTCACTCGTGTCATTGAGGCAAAAGTTACGCAACAGAATTAAGAACCTTTTTTTCAATTGCGTTCCAAAAATCACATTAAGAAGTCGATAAATAAAATAGTTACGGTTGTTTAATGAAACCAGTCTAAATTCTTGATGATTTCAGAATTTAATTGAAACTCATAAGGGTTTTAATTAGAAATATAATAACGAAAGGTTTAAGTGTCTCTTCTACTGTAACCCTGAGATGGTCAATGCCTTGAGAATGAATTTACTAGATGGAAACTGTGTTGAAGCCCATCATGTGTGAGTGTGTGCATGCATGTATTTTTTGCAAATAACTTGCAGATGCAAGTACTACCAGCCGAAGGGTCCACATGCTGGATGCTATCAGGTTAATTGGGGTCATCAGGAGAGGATGTGCACCATTTCAGGGCCTCCCTCTCAATGGCATTATTGCGCATGAGCCCTCAATGAGATGAGGCCCCATTTACTAGATCAACTGGTTACAAGGCTTATAGTCGTGTGTGTGTGTCTTACTACTTGACAACTTGTGTTGGTTTGTTTACATCGTCATAACTTAGCAGTTCAGCAAAAGAGACCAATAGAATAAGTACCAGACTGTAAAACAAAACAATACTGGGGTTGTTTAGCTCATTGAAAGCCCTTCAAAGTGTTGCTCCAGCATGGCCACAGTCCAGTGGCCTTAAGTAGTAAAAGATCCTTCCACTCACCTGATAAAACAGTGTAAGCAAAACTCTGGAATGGTCCAAGACTTCCAGGCAGATTTTCTACAGCTGGATGCCCTTCCTGTCACCAACCTTCTCCAGTTTCCAAACAAGGTAATATTTCTCCATGACCAGACATATTTTCACAGAAGATTGGAAATAAAGGGCACAGCTTCTACAAGAGTGACACAATGTCAAGACAAGGAGACACACCCATACGTATACAATAATGATCGTTTGACAGAGCAGCTAACCAGCTTCCGTGCCAGTGGCATGTAAAAGGAATGATTTGAGCGTGATCGTTACCAGTGTCGCCTTACTGGCACCTGTGCCTGTGCTAGTGGGGTGCTAAGAGCACCATTCAAGCGTGATCGTTGCCAGGGCGGCTATCTGGCCTCCGTGTCGGTGGCACGTAAAAGGGCACCATTCGAGTGTGATCGTTACCAGCGTCGACTTACTGGCATTGTGCCGGTGGCATGCATAAAAAGATTCAAGCGAGGTCGTTGCCAGTACCGCCTGACTGGCCTCCAAGCTGGTGGCACGTAAAAGCACCCACTACACTCTCGGAGTGGTTGGCGTTAGGAAAGGCATCCAGCTGTAGAAACTCTGCCAGATCAAGATTGGAGCCTGGTGCTGCCATCTGGTTCGCCAGCCCTCAGTCAAAAATCGTCCAACCCATGCTAGCATGGAAAGCGGACGTTAAACGATGATGATAAACAACAGCCAAATGTCCATCATTCCACACCCTATCAAAAGGTACAGACACATTGGATTTCCACTGTCTGGAATGGTGGTTCTCAACCAGAGTCTAGATGACCCCTAGGGGTTCACATAAGGTTTTGGAGTGGGGTTTGGTGGTCCATGTGAACATGATAAAAAACTGGGGATTCTCAGTTGTATTGTGTCCATGAAAAAAGTTTTGCTTTTGTACAACAAAAGCAAAACTTTTTATCACAAAACCCTTATGAGTTTCAATTATATTCTAAAATCATCAAGAATTTAGACTGGTTTCATTAAATAACTGTAACTATTTTATTTATCACAAGAAACAGCGAGATTTCTTTAACTTTTGAAATAGTTTAACACGTTTCTAGCATGTAGGTGAACGTGGGAAGAAACAAAATAACAATTTCGAAAGGTATCTATTTTAAACAACGAATGGCTTTGGGGGTCCACCAGAATAAAATAGTATTCAAAGGGGTCCCTAGGTAAAACAAAAACAAAAAAGAAAACTTGAGAACCACAGGCGTAGAACAAAACCCATAAGGATGGTCATGATTGGAATGATTCATCATAGGTTTGGCTCACTCAGAACCAACCCAGGGCTGAACAATAACCATTTTAAGTCTGTCTAAATATGCTTACCTTCTTTGCTTCCTGCAAATGGGTGTAAACTCTGCTGCTAAGACTGGGTAATCACAAAAAGTAATACCCCCACCCCCACAGGCATGCAACATTTTTGTAATACAAAACAGCAATGACAAATGCATTATATATTTACTCACCTGAGGCAGGTGTGTAATTGATAAGACAATTCCAACACACCTGGAACTGGATAATTAGATATTTTTCTGACAAGTCATGAAAGGAAACGGAGGAACACATCACTAGATGGGATGGGCAAGGGTGGAAGATGAAGTAAGATTGGATTATATGTCAGTATTGAGATTAGCTCCTCTCTCTTCCCCCCACCCCACCCAATTAGCTGCTCTTTCTTTCTCTGTGATAAGAGAAGGATGTGGATGAAGAAAATATTCCAGCATACCACAGATATTTGATTTCTTAGGAAATAATTGTTTTGGTCTTGAGGGGGGGGGTCGGGGAATGGGGGCAAGAAAACCTTGTTGCAATTTTATCTCATCAGTTTGAGAAAACAAACAAGCGTGGCTGTGAGGTAAGAAGTTTGCTTCCCAACCACGTGGTTCCGAGTTCAGTCCCACTGTGAGAGACCTTGGGCAAGTATCTTTTACTACAGCTTCGGGCCAGCCGAACCATTGCAAGTGGATTTGACAGATGGAAATAGAATGAAGCCCGTCATATATAAACAGATAGATGTGTGTGTGTGTCTGTCTGTTCCTCACTGCTGCTTGACAATGGGTGTTGGTGTGTTTGCATCCCGGTAACTTAGCAGTTCAGCAAAAGAGACTGATAGAATAAGTACTAAGCTTCAAAAAACCTACTAAAATTCTTCAAGGTGCTGCCCCAGTATGGCCACTGGGTAACGAGTGAGACAAAAGAGAAAAGATAAACATCACCATTTATTAGTGTTTTTAATAACAACTGTCGGAAGAAGACCATCCAGCCATAAAAAGCGAAACAAGGGACCATGATGAGTTTTAGATCGTGATGGGCCAGCAAGGTGAACTCCCTGTTTTAATGGGGGAGGAGGGGGGGAGATGGCCTTAAAACAAATTATTGTTTACAAGAGAGAACAATTTGAAAAGACGAGAGCTTGCTCGTTCCATCTCAGGAATTATGAAACCAACCAACTTCTGAAGAGTAAATGGTCAGGAATACACTGGAGTACTGTACTGACCCAATCTACCTTGGAGTAACCTTGAGACTGCCCTCTCCTGTGATGCTTAAGCGTTCATAGAACTCTGTCAAATGGAAGGCTTATTTATTCAAATTGTTTTGAATTAATCATGCATTATCTCAAAGTACATTATTTACATTTGACGGATATTTGTCCTCATCTTGTTAAGAGCTCGGGCTACTAACCCCAAGATTCCGAGTTTGATTCCAGGTAGTGACCTGAATAATAATAATAATAATAATAATATCGAAAAATACCTTAGGAATAAGAAGCCAGGTTCGAAATTTCCCCAAGACACCTGAAGAAGGCTGGAGGGTATATCAGCTGAAACATTATGTTAACAACAAGATCATCATCATCGTTTAACATCTGCTTTCCATGCTAGCATGGGTTGGACGATTTTGACTGAGGGCTGGCGAACCAGATGGCTGCACCAGATCCCAATCTGATCTGGCAGTGTTGCTATAACTGGATGCCCTTCCTAACGCCAACCACTCCAAGAATGTAGTGGGTGCTTTTTACATGCCACCAGCAACGACCTTGCTCGAATCTTTTTACACATGCCACCCGCACAGGTGCCAGTAAGGCGACGCCGGTAACGATCACGCTCGAACGGTGCCTTTTACGTGTCACCAGCACGGAAGCCAGTTGGCTGCTCTGGCAACGATCACGCTCGGATGGTGCTCTTAGCACCCTACTAGCACGGGGCTCAAGTGTCAGTAAGGCGACACTGGTAACGATCACACTCGAATGGTGACTTTTATGTGCCACTGGCACGGAAGCCGGTTAGCCGCTCTGTCAATGATCACACTCGTATGGTGCTCTTTGCACCCCACTAGCACGGATGCCAGTCATAGCACGGATAGCTAAGTAAAATCGCTGTGTTCCATACATACAAGCTTGCTCTTTGCAGGTGCCAGTGTCATAAACAGCACCCATGCCAGTGCTGGGTAAACCCACCCCTGCTGATGGCACGTTAAAAGGCACCCAGCACACTCAGTGGTTGGCATTAGGAAGGGCATCCAGCCATAGAAACCATGCCACAACAGACAACTGGAGTGTGGGCAGCTCCATGTCAGTCCATCCAATCCATGCTAGGATGGAAAGCAGACGTTAGACAATGATGATTGTTTTGAATTAATCAAGGATTATCTTGTGGGATTGAAATTTCTTATTTCTTTACTGCCCACAAGGGGCAACACACAGAAAGGACAAACAAATTAAGTCGATTATATCAACCCCAGTATTCAACTGGTACTTATTTAATCAACCTCAAAAGGATGAAAGGCAAAGTCGACCTCGGCAGAATTTGAAATCAGAACGTAGCGGCAGGCTAAATACCTTTTTCTTTACTACCACAAGGGGTTAAACACAGAGAGGACAAACAGCTTAAGTCAATTATATTGATCCCAGTGTGTAACTGATACTTATTTAATCGACCCCCTAAAGGAAGATAGGCAAAGTTGACCATGGCGGAATTTGAACTCAGAACGTAACGACAAACGAAATATGGCTAATTATTTTGCCTGGTGTGCTAACACCGTGGCACTGAAATTTCAATGATGTGATAGTTTAGTTTTAAAATGATATTGCAGGACAGGTGTAAGATGTCTGATCTGGCTGGTTTAATCATAAAACAGAATATAGCAGGAGTGGCTGTGTGGTAAGTAGCTTGCTTCTCAAACACATGGTTCCGGGTTCAGTCCCACTGCGTGGCACCTTGGGTAAGTGTCTTCTACTATAGCCTCAGGCCAACCAAAGCCTTGTGAGTGGATTTTGGTAGACGGGAACTGAAAGAAGCCTGTCGTATATATGTATATGTATATATGTGTGTGTGTGTGTTTGTATGTCTATGTTTGTCTCCCCCAACATCACTTGACAACCGATGCGGGTGTGTTTACGTCCCCGTAACTTAGCGGTTCGGCAAAGAGACCGATATAATAAGTACTAGGCTTACAAAGAATAAGTCCTGGGGTCGATTTGCTCAACTAAAGGTGGTGCTCCAGCATGGCCGCAGTCAGATGACTAAAACAAGTAAAAGAGTATTCTGGCTGGATGTGGCCAGTTTAAATGCTAAAGTGTCAAAAAGACACTTGCCCCAACTTCCACACAGTGGGATAGAACCCAGAACCAAATGGTTGGGAAGCAAGCTTTTTAACCTTGCAGCCACACCCTCGGGGAATTAGCTCAGCCTTTCCACTAAGAACTGACAACAACTGCTACAAAGATATTTAGGAATTCATGGCACCCTTTAATTTTATCATCAACCTTCATAGCATTGGTCCATTTTTGATTGCTTCCCTTAAAACATCCTATTTTCAACTGTGTAACGTTCCAGACACGACCATCCCACATTATACAAAGTATATTTCCTGAAGATGGAGTGTAATTCGAGGAAGACTTGGCTGCTATTTCTAGCAGATCCAGTAACCACATAAAATAACAGTTTCGTCTACAGTATAAGGGACATAACTCCTCCCTTACAATAATTTAATTGCGTACATCTTTTTCTTGTTTCTTTCATTAGACTGGCCATGCTGGGGCACCACCTGGAAATTATCTTTTAGTCAAATAAAGCGATTCCAGCACTTCTTTCAAGCCTGGTATTTATTCTATTGGTCTCTTTAGCCGAGCTGCTAAGTTAAGGGACGTAAACAAACCAACGCCGATTGTCGAGCAATGGTGGTGGACAAACACAGATTATATGTGTGTATATATATATATATATATATGTGTGTGTGTGTGTGTATTTATAACAATGCAATTATTGTATACAGTGCTCAGGTGCACCACAACCTGTCAAAAGTGCACATAAAGCATATGCAGTAATGTAGAAATGCCTGGAAAGTGAACAGTGTATGAGTCAGGTACATGCTTGTGTGTGTATGGAGGAGAGAAAATCAGGTGAAGTGTTGGCAAATCTCAGAAAGCATGGAAGTTTTGAAGGATGCAGTGCTCCGGCAACTAACTGCTCTGATGCCGGCAGTTTGTTCCATGCTTCAGCAACTCTTAGCGTGAAAAAAATGTTTCCGAAAGTCATGGAAGGAGCTGTGCTGTTTTCTGACTTTGTAAACATGTCCACAGGTGTTAGACGGGTGGAGTTTGAAAAGGTGCTCAGAGTTATTGTTTGTAAGATGGTTAATAATTTTATGGGTGTCGGCCAAGTCAGCTGCCAGACGTCGGAGTTTCAATGTATCCATGCCCAGGGAAGTAAGGCCCAGGGAATTAAACCACAGGTCTTCACAGAACAGAAATTATTGAGCAAAGAAAAGAAAAAAGAAAATAAACCGTCAACAACATAAAACAAAAAAAAAAGCAACACTAGATTCACATATTCAAGTTTTATATTTTCTCTTCATAGTTGCCTCCATGGCATCTTAAATGTAAAAGTTACAATATACACATTTTGTTTAGGATATATTTACACAATTCACCACCAGCAACAGTAATATATATACATATATTTGAATATATACATGTGTATATATACAGACACACATACATATATTTGAATATATACATGTGTATATATACAGACACATATACATGTGTATATACACAGACACATATACATATATTTGAATATATACATGTGTATATATACAGACACATATACATGTGTATATACACAGACACATATACATATATTTGAATATATACATGTGTATATATACAGACACACATACATATATTTGAATATATACATGTATATATATACAGACACATATACATATATTTGAATATATACATGTGTATATATACAGACACATATACATATATTTGAATATATACATGTGTATATATACAGACACATATACATATATTTGAATATATATAAGTGTATATATACAGACACATATACATATACATGTGTATATATACAGACACATATACATATATACACATATATAAATACACACACACACACACATGTATGTATGTATGTATAAACAATTCTAAAATAACAAACCAAGAAGGCGTTCAACCAGGTCTCAAGACATTTCCGGATTGATTGCGTGTTTGTAGCATCAGCAGTGTTTGCTTAGAAAGAAAATCTTAAAAAGTCAGAAACATTTTATCATTTACGGTTGTTTTGCAGCAACCTAATTCTTGTCTTTTGGCTGGACAAACTATAAGAAACGTGCGACACTAAAGCTATGATGATGTATCTTGGGTAGAGCTGTTTAAGGCATTAAATTGTTAAGGACGAGGGAGGCGAAACAGACTGAGGCATCTGTCCCCGTTTTGTGAACCTGGTAGTGTTTAAGTCTTGAAGTTGCTTGGGGCACCTCTATAGTTGGACAGACAGACAGACGTAGATATCCTCTCCAGCCACCCAACAGGGTATTGAGGGCATGAGAGGTGGAGAGAGAGAGAAAGACAGAGCTGGAGAGCGAGAGAGAAAGAGAGCTGGAGAGCGAGAGAAAGAGAGCTGGAGAGAGAGAGAGAAAGAGAGCTGGAGAGAGAAAGAGAGAGCTGGGGGGAGGGAGAGAGAGAGAAAGAGAGCTGGAGAGAGAGAAAGACAGAGAGCTGGAGAGAGAGAGAAAGAGAAAGAGAGAGCTGGAGAGAGAGAGAGAGATAAAGAGAGCTGGGGAGAGAGAGAGAGAGAGGGAGAGAGCTGCACGGGCCAGGCAGCTGGTACATGTTTTCAGGTGACAAAGACTAGAGCAACACAAGATGAAGACACTTGCTCAAGGATACAGCAAGTTAATTAATGGAAGAGGAGGGGAAGGAGGAGGAGGAAAATGAGAAAAAATTAGAAATCAAATAAGGATTATCTAGAAGACATTTCTTATCCGGGAATGGGAAATTTTTTAAAATAATCTTTTTAAATCATTTTTATTTTTTTTTTTAGTGAAGGGTGGGGAATATGTCTAAAATAATACAAAGAGACCAGGGTTAATGGTTTCAGCTTCGTTATTTTAGACGAATTTTTATAAATTTAACGAGAACAGCCGGTTGCATAGGATGGAGGTGGGGAGCAGGGTGTGGATGATAATCTTGACTTACAAAGGATTAACAGGGATAAATAATGGCTTCATACTTTGGCCCAAAGACAGCAATTTCAGAAAAGGGGCATAATCGATTACATCGACTCCCCCCCCCCCAGTACATAGCTGGTACTTATTTTATCGACCTCGCTAGAGACGAAAGGCAAAGTCGAGACCAGAGGGATTTGAGTGCCAAATGCAAAAACGGACGAAATACCGTTCAGCATTTTGCCAGTCATTCAAAGAATTCCGCCATAGGAGGGGAAAATATGGGAAAACGAGATGAATTTAGCTGGAAACTGGATCACAATTTTTGGGGGATTTAAGTTCCTTGAATGGTAAATAAATATTATTAAGAAATTTTCAAAATAGGTTTAACAGAAAGAAAAACAATTTTAATTTTACTTTAGAACCTAATGCAACAAAATTAAAATTTTTTCTAAAAAACCCCTTTTTGGTGGGTAAAATAAATTTGAATCAAATATAATTTACAAAATATATATTATTTAGAAAATGGACTGAAATTGATTGTCAAAAGCAATTTAACATGAAATTTAAACATACATACATACACACATGCATGCATTCATATATATATATATATATGTGTGTGTGTTAGACAGAATGGGATAACAAAGCCAAGGCTGTGAGGAGTTTTCAGGACATTTATAATGAAATAGTCTTACAGCTATTTCTGGGATATTATGGATATCCCTTCATCTGTCCATAGTACTTACTTAGCGTTACCCATCACTCTTTGAGTCTTCTAGATACCAATACCTCTCATATATATATACATACATACATACATACATACATACATACATATATATATGTATATATATATATATATATATATATATATATATATGTATATAATATATCCCTCTCTCTCTTTCGGAGAGGCACAAGCACCTACACGCACACATACACACACGGCAGTAACTTCCGCCTACCGAATTCAATCACAAAGCTCCGGTCGCTCGGGGCTATAGCGGAAGACACCTACCCAGAGTGCCACGTAGTGGGACTGAACCCGAAACCATGTGGCTAGGAAGCAAGCTCCCTATAGATATATATCTATAGATATCTCTCTCTCTATATATATATATAGATAGATACGCATGCACACGCACACAAAGAAAATTAGATTTCGAGGCTCAAGCAGAACCCGCAGTAAGCACTTAGCAAGGACCCAGCTATCAGTTCACAAAGTGATTAAATCGCTGAACTTAGCCATGCAACTGAAACAAACAGTAAACATTTGCACAAGGAGGATACGCAGAGAAGAAAACAGAATCAGAAGGCCTAAGAGACACCCATAAAGATATTATGGAAACAACAAACCCCTATTTACCTTTCCTACCTCCTGACTTCATCTTCATAGATTATATATATGTGTGTAAGAGAGATTACGGCTGAAATGATGCAGAGCCAGGCCAGACGGGATACTTTTTAGCACCTCTAGAGGATGCTTGTAAACCAGTGTGGGATTAAGATTAGTTTGACAAAATCAAATTGTAGCAAAATAACTGGGTCAATAATGATGACCAGTGTGTGTGTGTGTGTGTCAGTGACTGTTTCCATGTCCACTTTTCCAAGCTTGTTTGGGTCAGATAGAGTTTACTGAAGCAGTAAAGTATCTGAACCAAGCAATGGTGAGGGGGCAAACATGGGGACACACGGACACACACAACGGGCTTCTTTTCAGTTTCTGTCTATTAAATCCACTCACAAGGCTTTGGTTGGCCCGAGGTTATAGTAGAAGACACTTGCCCAAGGCGTCAAACAGTGGGACTGAACCCAGAACCATGTGATTGGGAAGCAAGCTTTTTACCACACAGCCACATCTGCTTGAATCTATGACATCATTCGAGGAATTATCACCTTGGATGTAGAAAAAGGTTGGGTGTGTGTGCGCACATGCGAGCACTTGGGGAAGTATGAACGGGGAATGATGGTAAAGTCCATTTATCTCTCTCTATATAAACGGCAGTTTGTCTGTCTGTGTGTCTGTCAGGTTGTACCCTCACCCTGACCACGGATTTCAACCGATTCTGATGAAACTTGACACACACATAGCCCAATGTCATAATTCAAAACTAACGCAGCGAAAATTTTGAAAAGTCCCCCCAGTTCTGAAAAAATCGATAAATTTGACATGGGGTCGAGAATGTAAGCTTTTTATATGCAACACATTTTCTGGGCTGTACGTGGGCTGTTCACGCGTTGGGAGGCACAATGATGTTTTCATGTTTTCGCCCAAAGGGACAGCTAGGAACATCGTATACACAGAAGTATTCGAGCAAAGAGAAGACATTGCAGCCTACACATGCGCCTTCGTTCCCTAGAGGGAAAGGACTAGATTGGGATTAGTTGTTGCCTACTAGGGGCTCTTACATACCCGGGCAACGCCAGGCTATGCTGCTAGTTAATTTCTAAACGAAGGAAAATATTTAAATAAGCTTAGGCATGAATTAGAATTTGGAGACACAAATCTTGAAAACAAACAAAAAAAAAATTAGCAGGGAGAGGAAGAGAGAAGGGACGAGTAGAGGAAAGGGCTAGGGAACACAGAAGCATCTAGAAAAGATATGAAATCTATGGAAGTCTTAGGTTTTTCTCAATGTTGTTTATTTACGGAGCTGGACAAGGTTTTATTTATATTTAGTAGAGAGTTTACCAATGAGGAAGACAGAAGGTTTGTGAATTCAGTCCAACCATAAAGTGAACTGTGGATTGTGAACACACACATGTATGTATGTATATGCATACAAATATATATATACATTATATATATGCACACATTAATATACACACATACATACAGGACTATCCATATATACACACGTGTATATCCACACATTTATATACAAATACAAACAAATATACACTCATATATATACAGAAACACGTACACATGCACAAACACACATACACACACATGCATATATATACACATATACATGAATATCTATATATACACATATGTACATCCACACATTTATATACAAATACACACACATATAGAAACACACAGAAACACAAATATATACACACATTATATATATATACAAAATATTTTATAATTATAAACATAATTATAATTAGGGGTCAGCTAATTGCTTCACCACATACCGAATTTTGAAATAGGAGTTAAAATTCCTATTTCTAAATTCGGTATGTGGTGAAGCTATTAGCTGACCTCTAATTATAATTATGTTAATAATTATAAAATATTTGTATAATTTTACCTATTAAGGTTATTTTAACATACTGATCTACTTGGTGAAATTATTAATTAATTGATTAATTAATTAATTAATTAATTTTACCCTTTTATTATTAATTATATATGACACATACAAGCACAGACAGGAAATTCATGAATGAAAGATCAAGAAAACCAGAAATGTAAAGTGATTGTACAACAGAGACAGACAGACAGACACACACACACACACCTGTGTGTATATGTATGTATTACATGCATTCGTACATTATGTAGACATGCACACAAATGATTAAACAATGATTACTGACTGATTGGCTTCGTGCCGTACCAGTCAGACAATCAGCACATTTTCATCTTGTAACAGTCAAAGATAAAAATAAAATGGTGTTCATATTTAAAAGCCAAGTTGAAATGGAGAAAGTGGACGACCCAGTTCCGTTGTGGGACAAGGAAAATAAGAGAGAGAGAGAGATTTAAGACATCATCATTGAGGTGTGGCACCAATTGCATCAAGTTCTGATACTTCCCTGAATCTGAGTGGATTGCAATCAATTGGCTAGTGACCAGTGAGAGACAACACAGTCCATCAAGACCCCTCGTGGTCCACACCAAAATTTTGGTGGTCCACATCCTGAGGTCTACATATTACAGTGTACCTTTTTGGGATGAATGGAGGGGGGAGTCCATGAAGTTATCCTCATGAAGTTTTGCAGGTCACCTTCAGTAACAAAAAAAAAAGTTGTGTATCACTGGTTTAGATGGTAAAAAATAGAAACTTAAAACAGAAAAAAAAAGGCTTCCTGGAAACTATAAAGTTAAATAAAATATTTTAGCCGAGATGAGCTGACATCATTGCTGGCAAGCAAAATATAATCATGGATACAGAATTGTCTTTGTTTTGTCTTAGAATTTTTTTGTGCTCTTTTTTTAATATTTTTTAAAATCTAGTTTAAAAACCTTTGGTTGTGCTATCCGTTGGTGAAGTGGTCTGTGACTGTCCCAGAGCAATAATCCTTGTTAGAATTTGGATACTGGCACTGAGAGTTCCCAGTGGCTGGTGTGGTGCTGCCAGAACTGTTACTTGAAGCAGATGGCGAGGAGGACGCACCGAGTTCTAAGATCTCCTTAATTGCTTGAGGTAGCTTCCTGCATTTCTTCAGCTGAAGACAAATGCTTTCAGCTTTGTTCAGAATTTGGTCCACGTTGATGGTAAAAGACATGTCATTGATGTGCTGAAAAAAGGAAGACACTCACAATTAGACATTTTATCAAAAGCAATAAACCCAAACAGGGCTTGGCTGTGGGCTTATGGCCCTAACCTACGAACAAATTAACCCTTTTGATAGCAACCCACCCACAGCCACCTTTCGTTCTATGATTCAAACTTCTTGTTTTAATCCTTTAACATTCAGATTACAGCCAAATAAATAATGCTTATTTATTCACGTAAATTTGAATTAATCATGCATTATCTCACAGCTTTGAGATTATTTTTAGAATGGGATTATTTTTAGAATGACATTGTCAGGTAGGTGTGAGAGGCCAGACAGTCAGTTTTAACATGAAACAGAATCATCATCATCATCGTTTAACGTCCGTTTTCCGTGCTAGCATGGGTTGGACAGTTCAACCGGGGTCTGGGAAGCCAGGAGGCTGCACCAGGCTCCAATTTGATCCGGCAGTGTTTCTACAGCTGGATGCCCTTCCTAACGCCAACCACTCCGTGAGTGCAGTGGGTGCTTTTTACGTGCCACTAGCCAGGTGTCAGGGGAGGCTGGCAGCGGCCACGATCAGTTGGTGCTTTTTACGTGCCACTGGCACAGAAGCCAGTCAAGACGGCGCTGACATCGACCAAATTCGGATGGTGCTTCTTACGTGCCACCAGCACAGGTATCTTAACTACAATTTCCATTTGATATTTATTTTGAAGTTGATGTACTTGACTCAATAGGTCTCCTCAAGCACAGCAGGTCACGTGCCACCGGCACAGAAGCCGGTCAAGGCGGTGCTGGCATTGAGTCAAATATGGTTAGTTGAAATACTAAAGAGTTAAGGAGAGTGAAATGAAAACCTTCCATTAAAATTCCAACTGAATAAGGACAAAGTTACTCTACTAAAATATTCATCATCTTCAAAATTGACTGAAATAGAAATATGGTATAAAAAGGGTTAAAGGAACCTTACATAAGGACTTGATGCACTGGAAGAAAAACTGGATTAGAAAAGGAGTTATTTGTAGTAAAACAGACGAGGGAAAGCTAAGTTGATATAGATATGTAATGTATATATAGATGTTTTCGATCTAGTTTGGATTCTTTGCCACCAAATTTGAATTATTTGCAATCAAATTTGAATTTTTCAATTGGTGCTCAAGCCTTGAAAAAACAAAAAGAGTTATAAACTACATCAGCCATAAGGGAATACATGTCTATCTTATCTAACTCATCCAGTAAAGCCCACTGTTACTCAAATTTCGATCTAACCCCGAGCTTGGGACAACAAACTTGAGTTGGATAAACTTGAATAGTAAGCTCTTTGCTCTTTATAACTGTTTTATGAAGTCACTTTTTTTGTTAAAGACTTGTTCAATTTGCAGCTCCTCAAAGCAAATGGACTGGTTCTCTTAAGAGGGATCACGGGTTCGAATCTGTGGAGCTTAGGTGTTCCACTCGAAAACACACACATCGCCTGGTCTGAGATTCGAACCCGTGATCCCTCTTAAGAGAACCAGTCCATTTGCTTTGAGGAGCTGCAAATTGAACAAGTCTTTAACAAAAAAAGTGACTTCATAAAACGGTTATAAAGAGCAAAGAGCTTACTATTCAAGTTTATCCAACTCAAGTTTGTTGTCCCAAGCTTGGAGTTAGATCGAAGTTTGAGTAGCAGTGGGCTTTACTGGATGAGTTAGATAAGATAGACATGTATTCCCTTACGGCTGATGTAGTTTATAACTCTTTTTGTTTTTTCAAGGCTTGAGCACCAATTGAAAAATTCAAATTTGGTGGCAAAGAATCCAAATGAGATCGAAAATATCTATAAATGATGACAGGTGTGTGAAGAAGTACCAGGAGATTCGTGTGGAAGGAATGAGCAGAAGAGGATGAACCATAGAAAGACAGGTGATGAAGGCTGATCTTAGGTGAAAGAATGTTACAAAGATGAAACCAAAACAGCAAACATGACAGCATGCTGTGTTGAAAAACTATCTGTCCAACCAATGAAAGCATAAACAAAGACATAAAAATGGTGGTGATAAGCAAGAACATAATCCAAATATTATTTCCAACTCTGTGATAGGAACTTACTTTCAAGATTTCAGTAAAACCAAAACGATTCTCCATTAACGTAGCTTTCTCATTGTCTAAGATTGCCAAACAAATGAGCAAATGGTAGTTCTGACAAGGTAACCCGGTCCATAATACCTGTTGAGAAAATATAATAGAAAGAAAATATAATGGAAAGAGGCAGTCTTTTGTACACAAACTGAACTGGGAACAAAGAAAGATTGGCAACAGTCAAACAGGCTTCTCTCAGTTTCATCATCATCATTGTTTAATGTCCGCTTTCCATGCTAGCATGGGTTGGACGATTTTGACTGAGGGCTGGCGAACCAAATGGCTGCACCAGGCTCCAATCTTGATCTGGCACAGTTTCTACAGCTGGATGCTCTTCCTAACGCCAAACACTCCGAGAGTGTAGTGGGTGCTTTTACGTGCCACTGGCACAGGGGCTAGTCAGGCAATATTGGCAACGACCTCGCTCAAATCTTTTTACACATGCCACCAGCACAGGTGCCAGTAAGGTGATGCTGGTAACGATCACACTTGAACGGTGCCTTTTATGTGCCACTGACACTGAAGCCAGTTAGCTGCTCTGTCAACAATCACACTCATATGGTGCTCTTTGCACCCCACTAGAACAGATGCCAGTCATTAAATTTGATTTTGATTTCACTTCCCTTAACAGGTCTTCGCAAGCAGAGTTTAGTGTCCAAAGAAGGAAAAGGTACCCATAAGCCATGAGGTTATGGTCTCATTTGGCTTGCCAGGTCTTCTCAAGCACAGCATATTTCCAAAAGTCTCGGTCACTAGTCATTTCCTTAAATCCATTCACAAGATTTTGCTTGGCTGAGGTATATAGAACACACTTGGTCAAGGTACCACGTACTGGAACTGAACCTGGAACCATGTGGTTGGGAAGCAAACTTCTTACCACACAGCCACACTTGAACCTATTCTCAGGGTCAGATTAACCATACAAAGATATTCACTGTTCCTTGGCCTTAGCTCAACCACACACACACACACACACATCCTGTATTTTCAAGTTTATATTATTTGTAATTTATCGAAATTTGAAAAGAAAGGGTGCATACAGTACCTCCCATAATCTCTGTATATCTGGGAAACTAAATTCTCGTTTGAAGACAATCAATAACCAACGGAAACAAAAATAGAAATTCCCTGAATCATGGCTCTCTGAAATTTAAGAACAAAAATAATGTCAAAATCTCAAAACATTTTGTAGTATAATCATCATCATCATCATCCGTTATTCCATGTTGGCATGGGTTGGATGGTTTGACAGGAGCTGGGTATGGCTGGGAGCTGGGTAAGGCCGGGAACTGGTTAAGGCCAGGTGCTGGTAAGGCCTGGTGCTGGTAAGGCCAGGCGCTGGTAAGGCCAGGAGCTGGTAAGGCCAGGTGCTGGTAAGGCCTGGTGCTGGTAAGGCCTGGTGCTGGTAAGGCCTGGTGCTGGTAAGGCCTGGTGCTGGTAAGGCCAGGTGCTGGTAAGGCCAGGAGCTGGTAAGGCCTGGTGCTGGTAAGGCCTGGTGCTGGTAAGGCCTGGTGCTGGTAAGGCCAGGTGCTGGTAAGGCCAGGAGCTGGTAAGGCCAGGTGCTGGTAAGGCCAGGAGCTGGTAAGGCCTGGTGCTGGTAAGGCCAGGTGCTGGTAAGGCCTGGTGCTGGTAAGGCCTGGTGCTGGTAAGGCCAGGAGCTGCACCAGGTTCCGTTGTCTGTTTTGGTGTGGTTTCTACACCTGGATTCCCTTCCTAATGCCAACCACCTTACAGTCTACTGGGTACTATTTTAAGTGGCACCAGCACCACCAGGGTCACCAAGCAACATGCAAGACAAAGAACCTTTCGGCTTAGTAGTGCTAAAGTGGTGGGTGGCTTTGTGTCAGTTGAGAGATTAAAGGTAAAGAGGGACACGGATGGGTGCCTTGCTGTAGGTAGATGGACACAGCCCAGGTGGAAGAGAAAGGAGATGGAGTCTGAGAGTAAGGTAAGGAGATTTGGTGAGTAAGATAAAGAGGGAAATGATGATGAGAGAGAGGGTGGCAAAGATGTGTCCAGCAATAGTGAGACCAAGACAATACCTGTGTGCATACTACAGAATATGAAGGCACTTGGCCAAGTAGTTAGTGTTGCACTCACAATCACAAGATTATGGTTTCAATTCCCAGTCTGGGCAGCGCTTTGTGTTGTTGAGCAAAGCACTTCTGCAGTCACTTCTGACATTTGATGAGTGGCACAATGTAGAGGCACGGTTAATTTCATGGATGGAGGGAACTCATATACAGCTCTAAACAAGTGGTTCTCAAATGCGTCCCATATGACCCTTGGGGGTCCAGAGAAGATTTCGTTTTTAGAATTTATGTGCAATAAATTGCTTATGCATTATTTATATTATTTATATTATTTACATTTGATGGATATTTGTCCTCATCTTGTCTGTTGTTAACACAACGTTTCGGCTGATATACCCTCCAGCCTTCATCAGGTGTCTTGGGGAAATTTCAAACCTGGGTTCTCATTCCCATTTTTCGATATTATTATTTGGATATTATTATTTCTGGCTCACCAGTCCTCAGTCAAACCATCCAACCTGTGCCAGCATGGAAAGCGGACGTTAAACAACGATGTAAACTATTATTCAGGTCACTGCTTGGAATCGAACTCGGAATCTTGGGTTTAGTAGCCTGTGTTCTTAACCACTACACTATAAGCCCATGGGCAACCATGGAGTGAATTTTAGGGCTTATAAATTGTTTATGCTTCTACAATACATTCCTTTTATACAATTCCTAATATTAAATTATAAAAATACAGCAGGATTTTTTTTATAGACATCAAATGGCTATGATGGTCCAGCAAGAAATAAAGAAGAAATGGAGTGGATCCACAAAGGCAAAAAATGGTTGAGAACCTGTGCTTTGAATGAATCATTTTGCAAGGAATTGCAAAACTCTCCTCTGTCTACAACAGACAGATCCACGTTCGGATGATTCCTTTTACATGCCACTGGCACGGGGAGCCAGTCAGGCTGCACAGGCAATGACCCATGCATGAATGTTCTGAGTTCAAATTCCACCAAGATCAACTTAGCCTGTCATCCTTTAGAGGTCGATAAATTAAATACCAGTTATATACTGAGGTCAATCTAATCGACTGTAACCCCCACCCCAAATTTCAGGCCTTGTGTCTATAGTAGAAAGGCTTATTATTATATTATTATTATTATTTAACTGCAATAACAAATCTCTCTAAATATAAAGCTGAAGTTGTCTGTGTGTGGCAGGTTTGGTAGCCTTCAACTAACACTTTCTCCTCCGAGACCCTGTGGTGCAAGTTGACCAAAATTGAGAGTATGATAGAAGAAGGCTTGCTCTTCCTTTCGTAGAAGAAAAAATTCAAATCGGACCATGTTAACACCAAAAATTATTTACATCAAAAAGGTGCTTTTTTTTAAAAATGAAAATCCCTATTTTTTTACGATTTTTTTTACTGCTGTGTTGCTATTTTTCAGTGTATTTGAACCAGAAAAATGTTCACTTAAAGAGAATAACAAGCTACATAATGCAAAATTTTTACTTTTCAAAAATTCCAATTCTAAAGGGTCGAAACAAAAAGCCGAGCAACGCCGGGCGATACTGCTAGTTTTACAATAAACTACTTCAAGAATTTTTAAGCTTGCATTGTTTATAATTAATTTCTCAAAGCAATTATGAAGTTCAGCTACGACAAGAGAAAGATGAAAAGCTAGAGGGGGGGGGGGGGTCTATCGTATTAAGAAATACTTACCAAGATAACTGCACAATTCAGGGTCCACAAACTGCATCAAGGTGTGCATTTGTGCCAGCTGCGTTTTCATACCTTGTTGATCCATTTCGAAGTTACTACACTGAAAGCAAAACAAAAAAAAAAAAACACCTCAAAATATGGTAAATAACTTTATATACACCCATAACAAATACATAATTTAACAGAGAGTTAACCTACTCAGAGTCGGGCCCTTGTGTCTAACTTTACTCTTCACCTGAAATCCTGAGCAAAAAAATACAAATAATACATTTCTAAATCTCTCAGAGAGATTTATGCAGTAGCAGCACAATAAAGTGAAAGTATGTTGTCAATTTAATGTGACAGTCCCATGAAAGGGAAGAATGTTACTGTTATTTAGCCCTAGGAAATACCGTTTCCTATTGGACTTTGACACATTTCTAAATCTCTCAGAGATTATCATACTGCTACTGCATAAATCTCAGAGATGTAGAAATATATTATTTCTATTTCAAAAATCAGTGAATGTATTTCACTTGAATTATTATATGTCTACAAAGGTGGATAGGCATCGACAGCCAGCAAGCCAGGCTACACCAGACTGATGATGAGCAATGACTCTGAAACTAGTCTCTAGATTCTGGCTTTGGTGGGTGGAGGTGCTTGTCTCCCCCTTTGTAAACATAAGGACACAGGAAATGAATCAAGTCCAACAGGAAACGGTGTTTCCTAGGGTTAAATAACAGTAGCATTCTTCCCTTTCACAGGACTGTCACATTAAGTTGACAACATGCTATCAGTCGCCCATACAGTTCAAGAGAAATGACTGCAGGAAAAGCAATGAGCAGAATCCTCAAAAAACTGAGGAGAAGAACAATGATAGGCCTTTCTCTCTCAACTGCCATATTTGTTATCTTGGATCATTACTTTCTTCATCTCTTTCACCAGTTTGAATCCCTCTTATTGCTAGTGTAAGTCTAAGCTCTTCATCCAAAGAGTAAATATCACCAATAATTTGCTCAAATGCATTAAAAAAAAATAAATAAAAAAAGTCTAGGCCTTGCATATTTTTTACATTTGATGGATATTTGTCCTCATCTTGTTTGTTGTTAACACAGCATTTCAGCTGATATACTCTCCAGCCTGTGTTGGGAAAGTTTCAAATCTGGGTTCACATTCCTAAGGTAATTTTCAATGTTGTTGTTGTTACTGTTGGTATTATTATTATTATTATTATTCAGGTCACCGGAATCTTGGGGTCAGTAGCCCGTATTCTTAACCACTATGCCACATGAATAATAACAACATCAAAAAAATACCATAGGAATGAAAACCCAGGTTCGAAATTTCCCGAAGACACTCGATGAAGGCTGGTGTTAACAACAAACAAGATGAGGACAAATATCCGTCAAATGTAAATAATGTACATAATTCCTCATCTCTTAAACATAGAACTGTAGGCCTTGCATGTTTACAAAACAAAGTGCTGGGTTTATCACATGCTTGATTGATTGCAAAATCGTTTTTTTTTTATTTGGTTAAAAACAAAAGTAAACAACAGGTATGGTGGGACCCCATAAGTAATGAATCCTAAACACAGCTGACCCCAAAGCTGCAACATGGGACCAGTTGGTTATTTTTAATAGTTTATCTCTTAACAGGAATCCAGAAGAGATTTCGTTTATGCTACTCCCATAATATCAGGAACATGACAAGAGACCTTTGGAGATGTGCTGCGACTGAGAAGATTCGGCAACTAATGTGAGATTGCAGCCATGCATGACTGGCCCTGTTAAGAATACCCAGATGCATCGGGCAGTATGATATGCTTGAGAAGACCCGTTGAGTCAAGTTAAACCAATATCGTAGCTGTGACCAGTTCCCCCTGACTAGCTCTTGTGCTGGTGGCACGTAAAAAGTATCACTTGAACTCGGTCAATGCCAGATCCGCCTGACTGGCTCCCATGCTGGTGGCACATAAAAAGCACCAACTGAACATGGCGATGTCAGTACCCACTGATTGACTCTTGTGCCAGAGGCACATAAAAAGCACCCACTACACTCTCAGAGTGGTTGGCGTTAGGAAGGGCATCCAGCTGTAGAAACATTGCCAGATCAGATTGGAGCAGCCACTGGCTCTCCAGACATCAGTCAAACCGTCCAACCCATGCCAGCATGGAAAACGGACGTTAAACGATGATGATGATGATGACAGTATGATGATAGGATTAAAATAGTTTTATCACTGGAGACAAGACACGTAGAACCTTGGCAAGCTGCAGCTCTGGTTCAACCTTTGAAGCATAAATTTAAAGTTTACACAAAGAAAAGAAACTTACAACAGTTTCCATAAAACCAGCGAAGCACCAAAAGGCATCAACCTCATTTTCCATTATTACTAATATAGGAGAGAGCAAGTCGCTCATTCCTTGAACATAACCTGTAAAATAAGGGAGACAACTTTAGAAGAAATTTTAAGTATTGGTTATTGAGTCTGAGGGAGAGTCGTGTCTTTTAGTGTCTTATCAATTTAACACACTCACCAATCTGATTGCCACTCATTTATTTTCATTTATGTGAAAATGAGAGGAAATCAGACCAGTGAGTATGTTAAATTAATAATGTACTAAAAGAGAATGACTCTCCCCAGACACAATAAAATATGCTTCAACACACAAATTCACATAAAGAATCTTGCAAACCAAGTAAGTATTATTTTGATCTATGATGCCATGAGTTAAAGTAGATTAGGAAAGTTGGGTTAATCTAAAAACCAATTACTTGAGAAACAGCTACACTTTAGTCAGCATTAACAGAAATAAAATCTGCAAATTTGAGGTTTTGGGCCCGTTGTAGAATTGAAAAGTGTAACTTAACCCTTTTGGGTTTTTTACCATATACAGTACTTGTTTCATTCAATTAAAAAAAAATAATGAAGAATTCAGTAAAATAACTGTCATTATTAAACTGGAGTTTGAAACATAAATTCACATGAAATCTCATGGGTAAGTTTTAATTTAGCAAACACTTTAACCCTTTCGTTACCATATTTCTCTTGAGATGCTCTGTGTTTCATTCAATTGTTTTAAATATAACAAAGAATTTAGTAAAATAACTTGGTTATTATCATTAAGCTAGTGTTAGGAACACAAATTGTGACTAAGGTTTGGTGGAAGATTTTAATTCAAAACTTATGAAAACAAGACATTTGTATTACAGAGCTGGCAGAAACGTTAGCACATCAGGCGAAACACTTAGCGGTATTTCGGCTGCCGTTACGTTCTGAGTTCAAATTCCACTGAGGTCGACTTTGCCTTTCATCCTTTCGGAGTCGATAAATTAAGTACCAGTTAGGCACTGGGGTCAATATAATCAACTTATATATAATCGATTTGGCCAGGTTGGTAACGAAAGGGTTAAAACAAGGAAGTTTGTCGATATCATTATTATTATTATTATTATTACTATTGAGTGAGAGAGCAGTGTATGCCACCGAAGTGACACTGGGGTAAAATATACAAAGCCCAGTATACCCATCATGACTACCCGTCTGATAAGGGTACACCAGGCACATGCATCACAACCATATGTGCGCGACATGGTGATCTCATATCAAGATTAACAGCACATGACCTAGCAGGTGGGACCCATATTATTAATATTATTATTATTATTATTATTATTGTTATTATTATTCAGTCACTGCCTGGAATCGAACTCGGGATCTTGGGGTTAAGAAGTAAGTTTGTATTATAGAACCAGGTTGGCTTGGAATCAAAAGGGCTAAACAATATTTGAGGCCAAATATATTTACTTTGTAATCCCTGGAAACTACTCTATAATTCTTCCAGCTTATACTCATTTTTCTCTTGTGTTTACCAAGTTATAGGTTTTGCAAATCTGGAAAAACAATGTAACTCTGTACTGACTGTAAACAAAGTTACCATTCATACCAAGATGGCATCATTTGTTTAGCAATTTCATGTGAAAACATGTCCAGACATTCAGCTGCTCATGTCTGAATCAATAGACAAGTAGGTTATCATCTCACTTGAAAACAAGTGAAGGTTGTTAACAGGAAAGGCATCGAGTTGTAGAAAACCTACCTCAACTACAATCGTTTAACCCATGCAAACACAGAGAGGCAGACACTTAAAAGACGATTTCTTGGCGAACTCCATCTCAATGGCATTATTAAGGCGGCGAGCTGGCAGAATCGTTAGCACATCGGGCGAAATGCTTAGCGGTATTTCAGCTGCCGTTACATTGTGAGTTCAAATTCCACCGAGGTCGACTTTGCCTTTCATCCTTTCAGGGTCGATAAATTACCAGTTACGCACTGGGGTCAATGTAATCAACTTAATCCGTTTGTCTGTCCTTGTTTGTCCCTTCTGTGTTTAGCCCCTTGTGGGCAATAAAGAAATATGTATGCGAGCTGGCAGAAACGTTAGCACACCGGGCGAAATTCTTAGCGGTATTTCGTCTGCCGCTACGTTCTGAGTTCAAATTCTGCCGGGGTCGACTTTGCCTTTCATCCTTTCGGGGTCGATTAAATAAGTACCAGTTACTGGGGTCGATATAATTGACTTAATCCAATTGTCTGTCTTTGTTTGTCCTCTCTATGTTTAGCCCCTTGTGGGCAATAAAGAATTGAATATGTATTTCGTCTGTCTTTATGTTCTGAGTTCAAATTCTGCCGAGGTCGACTTTGCCTTTCATCCTTTCGGGGTCGATTAAATAAGTACCAGTTAAGCACTGGAGTCGATGTAATCAACTTAATACCTATGTCTGTCCTTGTTTGTCCCCTCTATGTTTAGCCCCTTGTGGGTAATAAAGAAATAGGTATTATTAATAAAGACTTGCTGGTACACCTTAAAAACAGAACTTCACTAATGGTTGAAATCTGTCCTCATATCTTTTTTTAAATTTTTGTGGGGTAGGGGTTGGGTCTTTCTTTCAGAATTTTCTGCAACCAGACAAGACAAAATATTGAAGCAAACAATTCCAAACTTACTAAGATCAAAGTTATACATGCAGTATGTTCTGAGAATGTCGTTTAGAACTTGTAAGTTATGATTTCCGTCTCCTTCGAAGAATTTGTGAGTGCGATCGGTTCGGGACACATCTTTTTCTGGAGAGACAAACAAAAACGTCATCAGTTACACAAATATTGGGTTTCCATGACACTATCAAGAAAACTTATAATAAAATACACCCGTTTCTTTCTCTGGTTTCATTTCATTTCATTTCAAGTCTACTTTGTCAGCAAACCAGATACAAAAGCGAAATATATATATAAATCCTTAAATCCGTAAAAATGTTTTAGCCCGAAGGCCGCGGCCATGCTGGGGCACCACCGCTGAATGAGCTACACTAATATGTGAATCCACCTCTGATATGTGGCACTTGATCAACAAGGGAGTTTGATGCCGCTGCCCGCATCTGCGTCTCCTGTTGTGAGGTAGGTTCATCTGGGACCCCCAGACAAGAAGAGATCCATATATATGAATGTATGTATATGTAATAATAATAATGAGGGAATATTATTCCAAACTTACAGGGAAAAATTCAATTTAGAAATACTAAATCAAATTTCCCAAAATATAATATATATATATATATATATATATATATATATATAGGAGGTGCAATGCAATGGCCCAGTGGTTAGGGCAGCGGACTCGCGGTTTCGATTCCCAGACCAGGCGTTGTGAGTGTTTATTGAGCGAAAACACCTAAAAGCTCCACGACGCTCCGGCAGGGGGTGGTGATCCCTGCTGTACTCTTTCACCACTCTTTCTCCCACTCTTTCTTCTGTTGGCCTGCTCGCTTAGCCAGCGGGGTGGCGTCATTCGAAGGCTAAAACAATGTGAACGCATTGTGACCAGCGATGTGTAAAAACATCAGATGGTCTGGTCGGTCACGTGATCATGTGATATATATATATTAGAAGAAAAAAACCACCTTTTATCAATTCAAAATGAAAAATTAAATTACACCATCTAGAAAATTACATATAATAGAAAGATTAAATATGTATATATATATAGATGATGATATACATATAATACACATATGGATACAGGTCATCGTCAACTTACAACCGATTGACTTTATGACGATTGATGCGCCACCTACCGGCAGCAATAATCTAATGGGTTTAATTGTGCACACAATATCATCAACCTCAGGTGATGCTCTGATTAAACTAACGATGCCAACCCACCTATAAGTGTCTTGCTGTCTTTTAGTTTAGTAAACCGGCTTTCTTGATCTGCACTTATGGTTTTCCACTGAAGTTTCATTTTAAAATAATCATCACTGGAAACAAAAAACAAACAAACAGTTATTCAAAAAGAAAAACGACAGATTAACTTTTCACTTTTAAACAAGACAGTAACATAACTTTGGCTTCAAATTTCTCAAGAAAGGAGACAGTGGCTAGTTCAGTGACTAGTTGTCACTTTGAAAACTATATATTTCAAATGGGAATTTGGTAGTGCCACCTCTAAGCTGAACAATTATTCTATGCTGATGAAGGGAAATAACCCGAAAATCGCCATACACAGATATTGTTTTGAGCTGAGTGGGGGTGCTAGATTCCCTTGTTCAAAAGTGTATGGACACAGATCGATGTCTCCTGGGGCTAAATTACAGCAACATTCGTCCTAAACCAGGACTGCCATGTTATGTTGGCAAACAGTCTTTACTCCATTAATAGACCATGTCTCAACAGATTTAGACTTTATTTAATTACATAGATGTAGTGAGACAATTTAAATATGTTCCATTCTGTATTTTCCGATATATTCCTGTCCATCTGTAAATTCTAGGAGGCCACACTAACCACATATAAACATACAAAGACTATGATAGAGGGACAGGAACAAGGGTCTTGCTGTAGAAGCTGGAAAGAAAGAAAAGGGAAAAGATGATGATGAGGTGTCGAGGGACACCCTCAAGGTACAAGAATGAGAATATATGGTCAACAGGTGAGGTCTGTGTGCAACATTATGACGCAAATCACTGCTTGATCTGCTAGAAACAGTAGCTAAATTCTCTTCATCTTACCAAGTTAATTAAACAATATAATTGGAGGGGTGGTAGGGCTATTATGATAAAATGATAATTTCCAATTAGTTAATTAGAAAGAAAACTTACACTTTTCTCTTCCGTTCCTCCTCTCGACTCTTCTTTGTTGAGTCCCATTTGTAATAATCTAAGAGAAACTTCCAAACTTCAACACGCATTGCAGGTTCAATACCCTAAAGTTAGGGGAGAAGATGAAGAACATGGTAAATCAAAATGGTAAAAACTTTAGGGGAGAAAAAAAAAAAAACTATAAAATCTGAATCCCCAAAATTATTCCCTCGGTTGTCACTTGACATTATTTGCATGGAGTTAGACATTAAAGTGTTCATACAAGCAGCCTCGTTTAACACTGATTCACTTATCACTGGTCTGGAATAGCATGGTACACTCGATGGTCAACTGGGATGGTGCCAAATAAAAAACACTGCTGCCGGTGCCATGTAAAAAGCACCCGGTACACACTTCGCCACCCTTTCCCATGTCATCCTGGGTCTAGCTCTTCCCCAAGTTCCCTCCATGGTTAAAGATCAGCACTTCTTTACACTCTGAAACAAATTTAACAATTCACTTACACCTCGAAATATAATTTTCTTCACTTCCTCAATATTAGTAACCTTGCCATCCGCATCCAGGAAATTAGTCCACTGGTGAGCCTGGAGTGGTTCTCCTCTGCTGGTTTCAGGCGGTGGCGGTAGTTTGGTCTTTTAGAAGAGAAAGGAAAGGGAAAATATATAAACAGTAACAGAGGACGGGTGAAATACGTTTAGAAGATGACAAAAAGGAAAAAAGAACTGTTTTAGAAGAAAATGAAGAGAACAGAACAGTATTTTCTATATTTAAGAGATGAGGAATTATTTACATTTGACGGATATTTGTCCTCATCTTGTTTGTTGTTAACACAATGTTTCGGCTGATATACCCTCCAGCCTTCATCGGGTGTCTTGGGGAAGTTTCAAACCTGGTTCTCATTCCTGACGTATTTTTCATTATTATTATTATTATTAAGGTCACTGCTTGGAATCAAACTCGGAATTTTGGGGTTAGTAACCTGCACTCTTAACCACTACAGGCATATGGCGTAGTTGTTAAGAGCATGGGTTAACCCCAAAATTCCGAGTTCAATTCCAAGCAGTGACCTGAAAATAATAATAATAACATTGAAAAATACCTAAAGAATGAGAACCCAGGTTCGAAATTTCCTCAAGACACCTGATCAAGGCTGGAGGGTATATCAGCCGAAACATTGTGTTATCAACAAACAAGATGAGGACAAATATCCGTCAAATGTAAATAATGTACAAAATGTATTTTGTATAAATGTTTTAAATTGTAACAACTGTCCTAGCAGTACTTTGGTATGTTTTGTTACACGCTATATAGCACACCTCAAAGCCTGTCTTTTAGGTGAAGAGAAAAGCTGTTTCATTGTTAATATAAAGCCTTAATTCCATATAAAGAACTGATGTATGAACATAAAAACTAAATTCACAGTAATTAGGAATTCAATTAATAAATAGCAGTTAATTAAAATTTCAACACATTGTTACAGTGAAGTAAATCCAAGAGGAACAATATATATATCCTGATTGATTTGTGTAAACACAGCTTTGAAATTAATTATGTATCATAATTACGTAATTATACATTTAGTAATGTTTATCTTAATGAAACAGCTGTTGAATACAAAGTATGAAGTACATGTAAAGTTTATGCTTTCCTGTTTATATTCTTAGTTTCATTCCTTAAGTGTAATTACTTTCTGCACACTACACACTTTGGGCCGTTTGTTTCAGGGAAACTCCTGCGTTCAATCATTCCAGGATTGAAAATGCATCAAACAGTCTGAGATAACGTTAATTGAGTCATTAACATCATTGGATACAGAATCCTAAAGCACAACCAAACCCACTTCCAACGGTTTGGTCAAAGTTTTACTCCCAGTAAAGAACAGACCATGGAATCGGTACCACAAATGGTTTACTTGTCTTATGTTGAACATAGGATTCTAGATTCCTCTACCAAGTCCCAAGTAGGTTTTGCAATGAGAACCAATAGAAATCGGTTCATTAGCAAAGTCAGGTGATGATGTCATTTTATACTTCCATGGTGTTTAGCACCAGGTCAACAGAGCAGACCTGTAATCAAAGACACCCCAGCCATGACCATCCCCCATTTTTCAGGCATTGTATATCCTGGATGTGAAGGTGCATGGCATAGTGGCTAGGATGTTGCAATGACAATCTAAAGATCATGGTTTCAATTCCCAGACCAAGTGGCACATTTTGTTCTTGAGCAAAACATAGTCAATTAGAAAATTACTATTTTTAAATCTCACAATGAGAGATATTCAGCAACAGTGCTATGGAATAGAGATTGTTTGCCAACATAACATGGTAGTCCTGGTTTGGACTAATGTTACTGTAATTTATCCCTAGGAGACATTGTCTCCAGCTGGCTATATGACACGATCTGTGTCCTTATATTTTCAAACAATGGAATCTAGCACACCCACTCAGCTCAAAGCAATACCTGTGTATCACGATTTCTGGGTTATTTCCCTTTATCAGTCAAACAATTATTCTGTGCTGATGAAGAGAAATAATCCAGAAATCGCGATACACAGATATTGTTTTGAGCTGAGTTGGGGTGTTAGATTCCCTTGTTTGAAAATATAAGGACACAGATCATGTCGTGTAGCCAGCTGGAGACGATGTCTCCTGGGGCTAAATTACTGCAACATTCGTCCTAAACCAGGACTGCCGTGTTATGTTGGCAAACAATCTTTACTCCATATCAGTCAATGGTCCTCTGCAATTACTTGAACATCTGATGAGGGGCATATTGTGCACCTGTACAGGTAACACCAATTTGATGGGGGGAGTGAAATGATGTACAGCGCATATGTTTGATCACTATAAACAAACCATCTGAGCAGGTTGTTAAGCAAGCACCTGCAAAGCCCACATCTGTCACAAGAGAGTCCACAAAGTATATTCTGGGTGGTGTTGCTCAATGCCATCCAGATGGTTGTTAAAAGGTGGTTGGGTGTTAAGAAACCATTCCAAAACAGATTACTGGAACCTGGTACAACCTTCCAGCTTACCAGCTCCTGTCAAACTGTCCAACCTATGCCAGATTGGAAAAAGGACATTAAATGATGGTGGTGGTGGTAAGGTGTGAACTGAGAAATTTAGCAGCTGAATAACTATGGAGAAGGTCCCTTCGGGGGGGGGGGGAGCTTGAGACATTCTTGACTCGCAGAGATAACAATGAAGAAAGTGGCTGAAAGGATCGAGTCCAAGTAGAAGAAATATTTCTCGGTAAAAGACACATAAAAGATTCAGGAATTAAAAATTAGATTAGAATTACGCAAACATAGATTTTAAAATGGTTCAAACAACAACAAATTGTTTTTAAATATTTTGTCAAAAATCTTTGAAAAATAAAAAAAGAACAAAAAAACAAATTACATTGAAATAAAAATATAAAAGCAGTAATGAGAAAAATATAAGAAAAAAGCAATTAAAAGAAAACCATGCCAGCATAAACTACTACAATTACACCAAACAGGGGGTAGTTAGGGGGTTAATTATACAGGAGGGGGGGTATACAAATGCAAAACATGAGCAAAGTTAAAATAAAGCATGCCAAAAAAAAACATTGGAAAACACTTGGAGGGAGTTAGTTTAAGAGTTATATGTGTGTGTGTGTGTGTGTCATATATATGTGTATATACATACACACACTGGTCCCAAGAATTTGGAATAATAATGTTGTAAAAAAAAAATTAAGTAAAATGGCCGTGGAGAAAACCAGGTCTTGCACACAGGACTGTTATTTCTGATGTTATTCGCAAAATGCTAGAAAATTCAAAGCACTAAAATATATAAGTGTGCACGTTTGTGTATATACATTTATTATGATAGGCATTTATCATCTTTAATTTATATTTGGTTGACTGCTTTGTATATTGAGAGTAGATTCTGCAAAGGCATTATTTTTCTTAGAATTCTAAATTCATGAGACATTGTGTATGTATGTATGTATGTGTGCGTATATATATATATATATATATATATATATATACATACACACACACAAGTCTATGTATGCCCATGTGTGTTTATATGTAGTGTATTTACTCGTACATGATGCCAGAAATTTAAAATAAATCACCAAAAATACCAGGGTTAACATCGGTAGCCATTATTATACTACAGATAAATTTTCAAGATACAAAAAGGGGTCACATTATGTTTGAAATTGCACTGCACTTGAGTAAACACAGAACACATCACTGTACACATACACACACACAAAGACAAAAGTATATTCCTTTTCCAAGCCAGACTGTTTACTAGTTATAGCTAAAGCTTCTACAAGTTTCCATAGTAAGAAATTCTGAATTATATGCCAACAGAATAAGGTACAGATGTATAAATGTTGGCCCATTGCAGGCTTCATTGTTCTAAGATATTAAATGGTGGATTGTTGGGTTCCAGTGCCGGTCAGCGAAACCTTGAATCTGCTGGCACCAACATCTACCAAGATTATGACAACACACCGCCAGTGTACGAAAATGGATATATGGGTTCTAACTGCAGCAGGACAACATTTTAAAGCCAATCTAAGCAACACTTTTTAACATTTCACACAAAAATAGTGGCCAAGATATAATAATTCCAATGCCTTTTGACTCCACCAGACCATTTCCAAAGACCTGAATAGAACTTCAAGACTTCATACAAGAGCTTCATCAATCAGGGCACACTAAAAGCTATTGTTTCATTATTGATCTTCAAAGAAATAAATATCTGTTTATTGATTGCAAAGTGGTTGGCATTAGGAAGGGCATTGAGCTGTAGAGACCATGCCAAAACAGACTATTGGTGTTTGGTGCAGATCTCTGGTTTGCCACCTTGTCAAACCTATTTCTTTACTACCCACAAGGGGCTAAACACAGAGAGGACAAACAAGGACAGACAAATGGATTAAGTCGATTATATCGACCCCAGTGTGTAACTTGTACTTATTTAATTGACCCTGAAAGGATGAAAGCCAAAGTCGACCTCGGCGGAATTTGAACTCAGAACGTAACGGCAGACAAAATACCGCTAAGCTTTTTGCCTAGCGTGCTAACGATTCTGCCAGCTCACCACCGTGTTAAACCATCCAACCATGCCAGCATGGAAAACGGATGTTAAATGATGATGATGAAGATAATTCAAACAAAAATCCTAAATGGCCAACCTAACTATCCACCTGTGTGTGTGTGTGTTTGTATATATATAAAATTAGTGTACAAATAAACGCAAAAGAGGCGACCCTTAACAGGCAGCCTTACATGCTAGAAGGAGCAGTCAAGACATCCAAATCCACATTTAAGCGCAATTTTGAAGGGAATCAAAAATAAAAACTTCTACCTTGTTTTTTTACAGCCATACCTCTAATTAGCAAATAAAATAATTTGCTAGGCGAAGTTCTCATCAGTGGCTACGCCAAAACACTAACATATAATTTAGAGACAGAATAACACACGTCTCATCATTATATATTAAATTTTTTATCAAAATTCACCACGCAAGCACAGTTTCAGTCGGCAGCAAGTGAAAAATGCTGAATTAATATATATATATGTGCGTGTGTATGTGGAGGTGCAATGGCCCAGTGGTTAGGGCAGTGGACTCGCGGTTGTAGGATTGCGGTTTCGATTCCCAGACCGGGCGTTGAGAGTGTTTATTGAGCGAAAACACCTAAAACTCCATGAGGCTCCGGCAGGGGGTGGGGGTGATCCCTGCTGTACTCTTTCACCACAACTTTCTCTCACTCTTACTTCTTGTTTCTGTTGTACCTGTATTTCAAAGGGCCGGCCTTGTCACTCTCTGTGTCACGCTGAATATCCCCGAGAACTACGTTAAGGGTACACGTGTCTGTGGAGTGCTCAGCCACTTACACGTTGATTTCACGAGCAGGCTGTTCCGTTGATTCGGATCAACCGGAACCCTCATCGTCGTAACCGACGGAGTGCTTCCATCCATCCAGATTTATAACTTGCTTTCAAACAGAACCATGAGCACAGAGACACAAGACAGGTTATAACAATTTGCTATCAACAGGTTTTCATAGCAAGAAACCTTTAGTGGCTCATTTTAATACTGTATACATTAAATTATATTATCATCATCGTTTAACATCCGCTTTCCATGCTGGCATGGGTTGGACGATTTGACTGAAGACTGGCGAACCAGATGGCTGCACCAGGCTTCAATCTTGATCTGGCAGAGTTTCTGTAGCTGGATGCCCTTCCTAACGCCAACCACTCCAAAAGTGTAGTGGGTGCTTTTTACGTCCCACTGGTATGGGAGCCAGAGGAGGCTGGCAAACGGCCACAATCGGTTGGTGCTTTTATGTGTCACCGACACCAGTCAGGCAGTGCTGGCATCTGCCACGTTCGGACGGTGCTTTTTACATGCCACCGGCAGAGGTTTCTTAACTTCAATTTCCATTTGATTTTTACTTTGATGTTGGCGTTAACGTACTTGACTCAATAGGTGTGTGTATATATATATATATATATATATATTATATATATATATATATATATATATATATATACACACACACACACACACACACACATACACACCACCAAAAATGTTATAAGTCTTGTAAAATCTCACATTGCCAAATCCAAAATGGAAACGTTTTAACACCATTTTATATGTTGAAAACAGCAAATACAAAAGCATTAGACCTAAGGTTATGCACTAAAGTCCACAAATAAGAAATAAGGGTTATAGTTTTGTTTATAAAAGTGCAGTGACTGTGGGAGACAGAAATAGTGTAAACGTGTACCAGTAACACACACACACACACACACACTAAACTATTCTACTAAAATGAAGAGCTACGGTTCCAGAGAAGGAACTGGTGGTTAGCAGTGGAGTTATTCAAACCAAATAGTAAAGCTTTCCTAGAGGTTTTACGTTTATTTTAGAGTTTTTTGTTACTTTTTTTTTGTTTTTTTACCCTTTTAAACTTGGGTTGATTGTTCTGTCTAAACCTGACTGAGTGTACTGGTTTCTGAAAGAGAGAAAGTTGGGGAAAAGAAAAAAAAAGACGAAAAACAAAAAAAATACCGGTAGCTTGAATTCATCATTTAAAACAATGGCTCTCAACCGTGGTCCATGTAACCCTTGGGGATCCGTTGTTAAAATATGTGCAATAATACAGGGTGTCCATAAAGTCTCTTTACAATTTAAAAGAAATTATTACAAAGGCAGTTGATGAAATATTTTAACCAGATTTGTTTTATTTTAATGATTGTTTATTAAAGTTTTTATTGATATTAAATTTTTGTGTTTCACATACTCTGTTGATGGAAGGGAACTGATTCACTGAACCCCTACAAAATGAGGATGAAGCATTCCTCAAGCGAGTTTGTTTTAGTGACGAGGCAACTTTAATGTTTCAGGGAAATTAAACAGACACAATGTGAGAATCTGGGCATCAGAACACCCCCATGTGACTAAGGAGCTTCAACGGGATAGTCCAAAAGTGAATGTGTGGTGTGGAATCATGAGCAATTGAATAATTGGTCCCTTTTTCTTCAACGAGGCAACAATTACTGCAGATGTTTACCTCGAACTTCTGACCGAATATGTGGCACCACAACTGATTGATTTACAACCAGCCATCATTCTCCAGCAAGATGGTGCACCACCACATTGGGGACGGTCTGTTTGTCAGTTCCTCAGTCAAACATTTCCAGACCGATGGATTGGAAGGGATGAGTCAATTCCACGGCCACCGCGTTCGCCAGATATCACTCCCTTGGACTTCTTTTTATGGGGTTATGTAAAAGATATCGTGTATCAAACAAAGATACGGGACATTGCTAACTTGAAGCAAAGGATTCGTAATGCCATTGCCACCGTTGATGAGGCTATCCTACAGTGAACATGGCAAGAAATCAAGTACCGTCTTGATGTGCTTCGCGCAACTAATGGTGCCCATACTGAGGTCTATTAAATAACAGTTAAAAAAACTTTAATAAACAATTATTGCAATAAAACAAATCTGGTTAAGATATCTTGTCAACTGCCTTTGTAATAAAATTTAAAAATTGTAAAGAGACTTTATGGACGCCCTGTACTTCTACATTCGACAAAATATTTTAAATTCTTGACAAAATTCTACAAAAGGTACAAGGCCTGAAATTTTGGAGGAGGGTGTCAGTCATTTAGATTGATCCCAATACACAACTGGTACTTAATTTATCGACTCCGAAAGGATGAAAGGTAAAGTCGACTTCGGTGGAATTTGAACTCAGAACGTAAGGATGGACGAAATACCGCGTGCTAACGATTCTGCCAGCTTGCCACCTTTCTATAAAATTCTTGATAAGGTTTAATTATATAAGATTTTTTTTTACACCTAAAATGACAATGGGGCCTATCTGAGGAAAAGAGGAACCACAGGGGTCCATAGGAAAAAAAAAGGGTTGAGAAACACTGATTTAAATAAAGTAAAAATAAAAATACAACAAAAAACAAAATATGAAAAAAAAGGAATTGTTGTTTCTCTCTCTGATTTCTGAAGAAGTCTGGGAGAAAAGAGGGGGGGGAAGGGTCCAGAACCTCAGCTATTGCGATGGTGGGGAAACGGTTAAAAACGAAGGAAATAGGACTGGAAGATGAATTGTAATAAAGGGAGGGATCAAATGATGCAAGCATGCACAGGCAAATATGGGGTGAAAATTAGGGGTTCTAAAAGAGGAGAATGTGAGAGAGAGGCAACATGCATGAATAAAACAAGGGAAAAAAAAATACAAAAATACAAAAAAAACAAAAACATATCAAGGTTTGATGGTTAAATCATGGAAGTGTGTATAAATGTGTGTATGAGATGGGATATATATTACAGGTTTAACAATATACAGGAGGTCTGAGAGAGAGAAAAGAGGGGGGGAGAGGTTGTGACAAGGGAAGGGCATGAGAAAGACAGAGATGGCAAAAAGGGAGAAAGGGCCCCTTATGACAGAGAATATGTGACAGAATCCTCTGAGTGGATGTGGTAGACAAAACTGTGTGTGTGTGTGTGTTGTGTATGTTGTGTGTGTGTGTATGTTGTGTTTGTGTATGTTGTGTGTGTATGTTGTGTGTGTATGTTGTGTGTGTGTGTGTGTGTTTGTGTATGTTGTGTTTGTGTATGTTGTGTGTATGTTGTGTGTGTGTGTTGTGTATGGTGTGTGTGTGTGTGTGTGTATGTTGTGTTTGTGCGTGTATGTTGTGTGTGTATGTGTGTTGTGTATGTTGTGTGTGTTGAGTGTGTGTGTGTTGTGTGTGCATTGTGGTGCATGTGTACCTCAGTCTTGACATTCAGGTGATACTTGTAGATGAATATCGTCGTACAGGTGAGGTCATTTATTTCCAGTCTTGTGTGAAAAACATGTCCGGCCATGGGGAAACAGGTGGAGACAGGAAGGGCATCCAGGTCTAGAAGACCATGACCTGTCTCAGCAAATTCCGTCTGACCCATGCAAGCATGGGAAAGTGGACGTTAAGAGGATAATGATGAAGGGACAAGGTGAGAGAGGGAGAGGGAGAGATGATAAAGTAAGGCCATACGATGGACAAAGACAGAAAGGGCAACGAGGGGTGGAGGGGGTTTGGCAGTAAGGGAAAAGAAAGACAGGCAGACCTTCCTGAATATCAATCATGTTGTCTATACAATCAACAAGTCACATATTTTATGATGAAACTGTTTAACCCATTTGTGCCGAAATTTTTCTAGTGAATGAAATTGCTGGAAAAATTAACAGGCTACGGATCGTGGCGCAATGGATAACGCGTCTGACTACAGATCGGAAGATTGCAGGTTCGAATCCTGGTGAGCTCACAACTTATTTTGCATTTACACTCAATCATTTTTTTAAAGGCGGTGCTCCAGCATGGCCACAGTCAAATGACTGAAACAAGCGAAAGAGTAAAAGAGGAGACACTATTATTTTGACCGAAATAACAGAAAAAAATTTCATTGAAATTACTTTGATACAGAACCTGTTTCATTCTTTGATACAGATCATACACAAATCACAATTTGTATCAAATATTTGTTTTATACCCTTGTAAATTAAGGGTCAGCTTAACCCTTTAGTGTTTAAATTATTCTGTTAAATGTAATACTTCTTCATTCAAATTCATCATCATCAATTTGAATTAATCAAGCATTATCTTATAGCTTTGAGGTTTCAATGATGTGATTATTTATTTTTAGAGTGTCAATGTAGGTTAGGTGTGAGAGGCCAGATATGGCCAGTTTGAATATAAAACGTAGAATATTTGAGCCGGATATGGCCGGTTTGAACACTAAAGGGTTAAACAGACGATCGGCATAAATGGGTTAAGATATTTCTCGAGAGTATATACAGTAGAGTGTATGTTTTTTTTTTGTATTTGGAGGAGGTGTGTGTATTTAGTAATTCATGCTACATACACATATACATACATGCAGACATCCAACTTTTGCCGTGCACTCAATACAAACAATACACAGAATGCAAAATATAAAACAAATTTGATATCGAAAAAGGAAAAATGCAACAGAAAAACATTTATATAAAACCTGACATTTACAAATGGATATGGTAGGTCATGGTTGGGTTAAAGCTAGATTTTTTTTTTTAATCATAAACCTTAGTCTTTGCCAAATGATATGCAAATAAGAAATCTTGGGTATTTGGTTTGTACAAGGAATAAAACCCAAAGGGCCTCGATGTATCAGTTTACCGTATTTCTCAATGTAACTCAAAACACTTTTGCCAGAGGAACTGTAGAGTGTAAAGGAACTTCTTGGATTAAGATTAAGGGCTAAAGAATTATCTAATAGCTTTAAGGTCATATTGCTAATGAAATGGACGACCGATGAGTTCCAGGTTCTAATTCCACTACATGACACTCCAACCGTTTGTCTTCTATTCTAACCCCCTAGTCTACCAATGCTTTCTGAAGGAGTCGGGAAGGCAGAAACTGAAAGGATCTTCTTTATAAGAGTATTTTCAAGAATGTTTATAAAACCATTTCAAGTTCCAAATATGGATGGTGACATCAGAACTTGCGATTGGGCTCAACAAGTGAAATTTGGTCAACAAAATCATCAATGCCCATTTTCCATGCTGGGTTTGACAGGAGCTGGCAATATCAGGGACCACACAAGGCTCCGCTGTTTGCTCTGACATGGTTTCTATGAATGGATGCCCTTCCTAATGCCAACCACCAAGCACTTTTTACATAGCACCATTACCAGTACATTTTACATGGCACCAGCACAGTTGCCTCCTATGTAGCACTAATATCAGTACTTTTTACAAGTCTCCAGCACCGACCAGGTATCTTGCAAGACAAAAATCCCTCCTAGCTTCGTGCTTTTGAATTCTCTGCAATAAAAATCTCTTCCTAGAAAAACAGGTAAGAGTTAGATTTGGGGTTAGGTTTGGCCATAAAAACCCCACTTCAAAATCTGCTTCTGCTCCAATCTGATCTGGCAATGTTTCTACAGCTGGATAACCTTCCTAACGCCAACCACACAGAGAGTGTAGTCAGTGCTTTTTACGTGCTACCAACATGAGGGCCAGTCTGGCGGCACTGGAATCAACCACACTTGAATGGTGCATTTTATGTGCCACCAGCACGGGAGCCAGTCAGGCAGCATTAGCATCAACCTTGCTCAGATGGTGCTTTTTACGTGCCACTGGCACAGGAGCCAGTCAGGCAGTACTGGCATCGACCACGCTCAAATGGTGCTATTTACGTGCCACCAGCATGGGGGCTAGTCCGGTGGCACTGGCACCCCTAACTTATAGACTTTGAAATCGTACCCATTGCGGAAATTTTGGCATGAATCATAGCAGTAAACTTTTACCCCTAGTATGAGGAAAAGGTACCAGTTGTTCGGCTGAAAGAGAAAGTGGCGTGTGAGACTAGCACCCTATCCAGAGGCAGTAGTCATCTCATTCCATCACTATCATGAAAACCAAATGAACAATATCATTCGTTTCATATATTCCTCGTTTTCCCATGCTGGCTTGGCTTGCAAGGGCAGGATTTTTAGGGCTGTATATTCTGTCCCCAACCTGTATCTAGTTTTTCAAGAAAGAGGATTTGTTTTTCTGTTCTTGAGGAATTAGGGAGTGCTGAGTTAGGGGGTTCTGTTGACCAGGAATGTCAGCAAACACCACCAGTTGCAACCCAGCTACAAACGGGGACACCCCTGTTTGTAGTTGAGCTGCAACTGCTAAGGTCACCGCTTGTAACTATAGGCAGTTAACATTAACACACAATAGGCTTCTTTCAGTTTCCATCTTCCAAACTCGTCAACCTGGGATTATAAAAGAAACTTTCCAAAGGTTTTGTAAAGGGATACAGAACCTAAAGCCACATCATTAAGAAACAAACTTCTCAATCTCTGCCGTTTTGCTCCTTCCCTCCTGAGTGTGTGTGGGGGGGGGGGGAGCAAAAGATAATGGTCTGCTTTCATTCCAAAAGAAATCTATTCATGCCACACCCTACTTATCTCAAACATATTCTCTTCTGAGTAGCGCTTTATTATACACACTGCTGGGTGGTTGGTGTTAGGAAGGGCATCCAGTCGTAAAAACCCTGCTAAAACAGACACAGAAGTCTGGTACAGGCTCCAGCCTGGCCAGCTCGTGTCAAACCGTCCAACCCATGCCAGCATGGAAGGCAGACGTTAAACGATGATGATGATGAGGAGGAGGAGGAGGAGGATACAACAGCAATCTTGTGACCCTGAAATGAACACCTTTCACCAAATACTGAAACCTAGGATATTAGGAAGGTCTACCTTTAACTGTTTGCAAAAAAAAAAAATATATATATATTTTTTCTCTTTTCTCTTGTTTCAGTCATTTGACTGCGGCCATGCTGGAGCACCGCCTTTAGTTGAGCAAATCGACCCCGGGTCTTATTCTTTGTAAGCCCAGTACTTATTCTAACTGGCTTCCATGCCTGTGGCAAGTAAAAGACACCATTCAAGCCAGTGACATGTGTAAAAAGATTCGAGCAAGGTCGTTGCCAGTACCACCTGACTAGCCCCCGTGCCAGTGGCACATAAAAGCACCCACTATACTCTCGGAGTGGTTGGCGTTAGGAAGGGCATCTGGCTGTAGAAACTCTGCCAGATCAAGATTGGAGCCTGGTGCAGCCGTCTGGTTCACCAGCCCTCAGTCAAAAACGTCCAACCCATGATAGCATGGAAAGCGGATGTTAAACGATGATGATGATGTTAGCGTCTTATGAAGCTAAATTTATAAGTTCTAAAATTACAGAAGGATTTGTTACTGGGCAGTTTAGCTTAATGGTAAAGCACTTGACGCATAATCACAGGGATGTGAGTTCAAGTCTCATGGCTGGCCAGTAACACATTTTTCTGCAATGTATGGAGAATTTATCCTGTTCAAGCTATTAATTAGCATTATCACGCATTTGTGAATAATAAAAAAACTTTATTTCTGTATATATAAATAAATTTAAAAAGTATTAATTTAATCACCAATCAACATGGACAAAATGAAGAACCATGCATGAAGAACACAACACAACTAGAGGGGTGGGGGGGGAATGAATCTTTGAGGATCAGTGCCACCAGATTTTCTGACATCATTAAAAATGCAAGCATCTACAGACACGACTTTCTGACATCATTAAAAATGCAAGCATCTACAGACACGACTTTGTAAACAAACTACAGTTACCGTTCTTGCGGAAAAGAAGGGAATTCAATAAAGAAAGGATACATTGTTCACTATTTCAAAAAAAAAACAAGGAACACTATATTGATACATAAAAGAAAACAAGGGGTTTCTTTTTCTCTCATGCATTCACGTGATTTCCATAAAACATTTAAAATGGAACAAGTTTGAAATTATCTCCACATGTCTGCCTGCCTCTATTGTGGCTGGAATTGTGCACATTCAACCATTCCCTTTTCACTTTTTTTTTCCCCAGTCTTAAGTGAAAACGTACTGATTATAGAGGTCTCTATGTAAGCCAAGAAGTTAAAAAATATATTTACACAACAACAAAAAAAAGAAAAGACAGGCACCAACAAGAGAACACCAACACTGACTTTGGAATACAAACAAACTATTTAAAATCTTTTGACGTAACATCCGATACTTGGAAGATGTGTTTCAAATGCCAAATGTAGGGCAGAAGAATAACATGCCATCATCATCGTTTAATGTCTGCTTTACATGCTGGCATGGTTTGGACGGTTTGACTAAGGACTGGCAAGCCAGAAGGCTGCACTGGTCTCCAGTCTTATCTGGTAAAATTTTTACAGCTGGATGCCCTTCCTAACACCAACCACTCCGAGAGTGTAGTGGGTGCGTTTTACATGGAATCAACCACGCTTGAATGGTGCTTTTTACGTGCCACTGGCACCGACCACGCTCAGATGGTGCATTTTACGTGCCACTGGCATGGAAGCTAGTCCAGTGGCACTGGCACCCCTAACTTATAGACGTTGAAATCGTACCCATTGCGGGCATTTTGGCATGAATGATAGCAGTAAACTTTTACCCCTAGTATGAGGAAAAGGTACCAGTTGTTCGGCTGAAAGAGAAAGTGGCGTGTGAGACTAGCACCCTATCCAGAGGCAGTAGTCATCTCATTCCATCACTATGGAAACTGGGTTTAAGCCCTGGCTGGAAGGAACTTTAAGAATGGTGAATGATATTAAGTGATTTATGGCTGCGTGGTTAAGCGGTTTGCTTTGAAACAACGTGGTTCCAGGGTCAAACCCTGTGTGCAGAATCTTGAGTTAGCGTCTTCTACTATGCATAGCCTTGGATTAACCAATAGCTTGTAAGTGGAATTTGGTAGACAGAAATTGTGCAAAGCCCTGTGTGCATGTGTGTGTGCGTGCATGCCACTGTATGTGTGTGTGTGTGCCTTTCACTGATGTATTGTTTTATTCTTTTACTTGTTTCAGGCATTTGACTGCGGCCATGCTAAAGCAAATCAACCCCAGGACTAATTCTTTGTAAGCTTAGTACTTATTCTATTGGTCCCTTTTTCCGAACCACTAAGTTATGGGGATGTAAACGCACCAGCATCGGTTGTTTAGTGATGTTGGGAGGACAAACACACACACAAACATACATATATAAACATACGACGAGCCTCTTTCAGTTTCCATCTACCAAATCCACTCAGAAAGCTTTGGTCGGCCCAAGGTGCCACACAGTGGGACTGAAACCAGAACCATGTAGTTGGTAAGCAAGCTACTTACCACACAACCACTCCTGTGTGTATCAGTGAAAGAATAAAAATGTCAAGAAGAAAACTGAGAAATTTGTGCTCTAAGAACAAAGTCCCTTGAGATATTTGTTCCCCACCAAATTATAGACACTCCCGTTATTGTTGCTCTAGGTGTGAGAAAGGCAGTGAATAAGTGCCTACAACCAACAACACTAGCATTTACAAACTACAAGAGGAAACCCCGTCCGATTCCATCCTTCCTCTCCTTTTGCTTCCCCCGACACTAACCATTTGAACTAAAATAAAACTAGCAATTCTTAAAACACTACTTACCAACTTACTCGATATAAATCGTTTCGGATACTAAAAAAATTAAGAATTGAATAAAAGGTCGTCTTAAACGGTTCTTTTAACGAGAAGAAAAGAAAGAAAAAAAAAGAGATACATCAAAAATCTCATAATAACCTAAGGTTAAAAAAAGAAAAAGGACAAACAATATACCTTTGTGATAACTTCAAAACCTGGTTCGTCTTGTTGGTTAATCTCCATGCCAGGTAAGTCTTCGTTAAACATGACAGCCATTTCATCAAGTGGACGAGAATTCATGTGAGACGGTTGTAGGAGAGCATCTCGGAAGAAACTCGTGACTTTTGAAAAACCTCCCAAAGTAGTCGTGTACGGATCATGGATAAATTTCTGGAAAAGACAAAAGAAAAATTCTCTCTTTTTATATTTATAGATTTCGCTGAAGGGCGTGGCTGTGTGGTCAAGAAGCTGGCTTCCCATGCACATGGTTCGGGGTTCAGTCCCACTACACAGCACCTTGGGCAGACGTTAAACGATGATGATGATGATGACTGAGTAACTTTTTACATGATACCAGCACAAATGGCAATGCCAAATGGTTTGCAAGACTAGGAATCACCAATTACCATTTCTGTGATGCCTTAATCCAGTGCTGACTAGAAGTGAATGGGGACCAAAGAACTGGGAGTGTGGGTGGGTGATGGTTGCAAGGGCGTATGGGGGAGGTGAGAAGGGAATAAAACAAAGAGCACTATTTACTATTTTACTTGTTTCAGTCATTTGACTGCGGCCATGCTGGAGCACTGCCTTTAGTCGAGCAAATCGACCCGGGACTTATTCTTTGTAAGCCCAGTACTTATTCTATCGGTCTCTTTTGCCGAACCGCTAAGTGACAGGGACGTAAACACACCAGCATCGGTTGTCAAGCAATGCTAGGGGGACAAACACAAACACACATATATATATATATATACATATATACGACAGGCTTCTTTCTGTTTCCGTCTACCAAATCCACTCACAAGGCATTGGTCGGCCCGGGGCTATAGCAGAAGACACTTGCCCAAGATGCCACGCAGGGGGACTGAACCCGCAACCATGTGGTTGGTTAGCAAGCTACTTACCACACAGCCACTCCTGCACCTATGTGGAATGGTTTGAGCAATTGGTTTTAGACATGGAAACCCTGCTCACTGTTACTCAGTCAATCATAATGGAGGAGTAGTACTTCATTTGAGTCAATCAGAAACAATGAGGATAGGGGAGACGACTAAACTGTGTCTCTCGCAGCTCGATAGTATCAGCCAGTACCATATTTGGACTAAATGAAATTACAATAAACCCTCGACTATCACAGGTGTTATGTTCCAAAACACCCCATGACGGATGAAAAAATCCGTGATGGAGAAACAGTACTCTTTTACTTGTTTCAGTCATTTGACTGCGGCCATGCTGGAGCACCGCCTTTAGTCGAGCAATGCTAGGGGGACAAACACAGACACACACACTTATATATAGATACAGATATACGACAGGCTTCTTTCAGTTTCCGTCTACCAAATCCACTCACAAGGCATTGGTCGGCCCGGGACTATAGCAGAAGACACTTGCCCAAGATGCCACGCAGTGGGACTGAACCTGGAACCATGTGGTTGGTTAGCAAGCTACTTACCACACAGCCATATTTTTTAACATCATTTTTGGCTTACAGGTGCAGGAGTGGCTCTGTGGTAAGGAGCTTGCTTACCAACTACATGGTTCCTTGGTTCAGTCCCACTGCATGACACCTTGGGCAAGTGTCTTCTACTATAACCTCGCGGTAACCAAAGCCTTCTGAGTGGATTTGGTAGACGGAAACTGAAAGAAACCCTTTATGTATATGTGTGCCTGTGAGTGTATGTATGTGTATATACACCAGCACTACCCAATTCCCATCCCCACATTTTCACACCTATACATACACGCACACGTCCATACCACCAGCCCCCTTTCACACACACATACATACTCTCTTATACACACATGCACCTTCGTATTGGGGGTCATCTTTACTTTATCTCTCCTACTTCTTCACTCTCCTGTGTGACCCTTCTGCCGAGTCAGTCGCCATGATAGATCGTTAGCCACTACACACATTTTTTTCACCCCTTGTTTCTCTCCTAGTTTTTTTCTGTGTCCCTTTCTGTAGAAGAGCGTAGGCTCGAAACGTAAAAGACTTTTTTCTATTCCTGAGCGTTATACTAATACATCTGTTTGTTTTGTACACTACCTGTCTTCGTCTTTTTTTTCATGAACTCCCCTATATGTATATATATATATATATATATATATATATATATATATATGTATGTGTGTGTGTGTGTCCTCTCAGCAACATCGCTTGACAACGAATGCCAGTGCGTTTACATCCCCATAGCTTAGTGGTTCAGCAAAAGAGACCGATTCAATAAGTACTAGGCTTACAAAGAATAAGTCCTGGAGTCGATTTGCTCGACCAAAGGCGGTGCTCCAGCATGGCCAGTCAAATGACCGAAACAATTATACATGCAAAACAACACCATGGAGGAATCAACATGGTGAGGGGGTTACTGTATGACACACCAACAACTCTACAAACCAAAAGACTTGGTACTAATATAAGAAACTATAACTGTCGACTTCTTGGAGATTCAGTCTTTAGGTTTACATGTACAACACTTACTCTTTACTCTTTTACTTGTTTCAGTCATTTGACTGTGGCCATGCTGGAGCACCGCCTTTTTAGTCGAGCAACTCGACCCCGGGACTTATTCTTTTGTAAGCCCAGTACTTTTTCTATCGGTCTCTTTTGCATCTTTGACACACCAGCATTGGTTGTCAAGCAATGCTAGGGGACAAACACAGACACACAAATATATACACACGCATATATATATATATATATATATATATATATATATATATATATATATACATATATACGACGGGCTTCTTTCAGTTTCCGTCTACCAAATCCACTCACAAGGCTTTGGTCGGCCCGAGGCTATAGCAGAAGACACTTACCCAAGGTGCCACGCAGTGGGACTGAACCCGGAACCATGCGGTTGGTAGACAAGCTACTAACCACACAGCCACTCCTGCGCACTCCTGGCAATAAGGTTTTGATTTCTTGCCAGGCCTTCTTGCTTAACCCTTTTACTACGGAATTTCGGTTGAAATACACTGCCTTTATTTCAATTAATTTTGAGAATAATGAACATTTTATCAAAATTTGGAACTTAACTTAAAATGAATTTTGATGAAAAAGTTTTAATTAGATCAATTTAAAACAGATTTGTTTCATAGAAGCAGGAGCAATGGTAAGGGTGGGGTATCATAAGGATTACTCAGGCATTTCAAATCTTACTATGATATTCTAAAGGCAGATTTTAATTGAGAACTCATGGAATCTCCAACAGGAGAACAGGGATGCCTCCCTTCCATGTAAAAAAAAAAGAAAAAAAAAATCGAATGAGAGGAGCCTATAAGTAGTCATTCACTTTTGCTAGAAATAGCCTTTAAATGTCCCTCAAAGCACAACACTGAACGCATAGACATAGCTGTGGTTAAGAAGTTTGCTTCCCGACTTCATGGTCCTGGGTTTGGTCCCACTGGGTGATACCTCTGGCAAGTGATGTCTTCTATAACCCTGGGCTGACCAAAGCCTTGTGAGTGGATATGGTAATGGAAACTGAAAGAAGCCTTTGTTTAAGTGCATAAGTGTGAGTATGTTTGTGTTTTTTCATCTTGACATCATACCATCATCAGCAGCATCATCATTTAACATCCATTGTCCATGCTGGCATGGGGTGGATGGTTTGACTGGGCTGGCAAGGCTGCACCAGAATCCAGTCTGATTTGGAATGGTTTTCTATGACTAGATGTCCTTCCTAACACCAACCACTCCAAGAGTATAATGGGCGTTTTCACGTGCCACCAGCACAGGTGCCATTTATGTGACACCAGAGTGCGTTTACGTTCCACTAGCACAAGTGCCAATTTGCAAGGCACCGGTATCTGCCATAATTGCAATTTTGCTCAGCTCAATGGGTCTTGTTAAGCATGCTGTAAACCGGTAGTTCTCAACTAGGATCCAGATAAGATTTTTGGAGAAAAGTTGGACTTAAGAGGCATCAGATGTGGTGTGCAAGAGAGATGACTGCGCTAGTATGGTCATGTGTTGCGAATGGATGAGGATAGCTGTCTGAAAAAGTGACACACCCAAGCAGCTGAAGGAACCTGTGGAAGAAGTAGACCCACAAAGACCTGCGATGAGGTGGTGAAGCATAACCTTCGAATATTAGGCCTCACCGAAACAATTACTAGTGACCGAGACCTTTGGAAATATGCTTTGCTTAAGAAGACCCGGCAAGCCAAGTGAGACCATAACTTGTGGCCTATGCCAGTGGTGTATAACCAGCCCAATTATGGATACCCCTCATTCATTGGACAATAAACTTTGCTTATGAAGACCTTTTGAGGCAAGTGAAATCAAAATTGCTGATGTGGCCAATGACAGTACTGCCTGATTGGCACTTGTGCCTGTGGTATGTAAAAAGCCCCATCCAAGCGTGATTGTCACCAGGACTGCTGACTGGCTCCCGTACCAGTGGCATGTAAAAGCACCCACTACACTCTCAAAGTGGTTGGCGTTAGGAAGGGCATCCAGCTGTAGAAACCTTGCCAGAATAGATTGGAGGCCGGTGCAGCCACTGGGTCTCCAGACCTCAGTCAAACCATCCAACCCATGCCGGCATGGAAAATGGACATTAAACGACGATGATGATGATGATGACATAAGAAAAATAGCAAATTGGGGATCGACAACAGTACACCATGGGTAAAGGAACAAATTTTGCTTTACATGCAGAAACAGCGAGGTTTCTTTCACTAACATTTTACATAGTTCAAACTACACACGTTAATTTGTGAAAAGCAAAACAGGAATGTTAAAAGAAGTGTCTATAAAACTCATTTTTAAGCATTGAATGGTTATAGGGGTCCACCAAAATACAACAGTAATCAAAGGGGTTCAGAGGTAAAAAGGGGTTGAGAACCACTGGTGTAAATGTGTGTCATTCATTTCCAATCTGGGGGAAAAAGCAGGTAAAAGTTGGGCACAGGGAGGGCATCCGGCTGTAGGAAATTTGCCTCAATGAATTCCATCTGACCCACAAAAGCATGGAAAAGTGGGGCTTAACCCTTTAGTGTTCAGATTATTCAATCAAACATAATACCTATTGATTCCCATTGATTTGATTTAATCATGCATTATCTCATGTCCTCAAGATCTTGATGGTGTAATTACTTAATGTAGAATAACATTGTAGGGTAGGTGTGAGAGCCTGGATCTGGTCAGTTTGAACATCATCATCATCATCATTTAGCGTCCGCTTTCCATGCTAGCATGGGTTGGATGGTTCAACTAGGATCTGTGAAGCCAGAAGGCTGCATCAGGCCCAGTCTGATCTGGCAGTGTTTCTACGGCTGGATGCCCTTCCTAATGCCAACCACTCCGTGAGTGTAGTGGGTGCTTTTTACGTGCCACCTGCACAGGTGCCAGACGGAGCTGGCAAAAGTCACGAACGGATGGTGCTTTTACGTGCCACCGGCACGGGGGCCAGGCAAGGCTGGCAACTGCCACGAATGGATGGTGCTACGTGCTACCGGCACAGGGGCCAGGCGAGGCTGGCAACGGACACGAATGGATGGTGCTTTTACGTGCCACCAGCACGGAGGCCATTCGGGGCGGTGCTGGCAATGTAAAACAGATTAAATATTTTGGCCGGATATAGCCGGTTTAAATACTAAAGGGTTAAATGATGATGATGATGATGATGACAGTGATTTCATTATTTCATTCTTTGTGTGCATAACTGTTTGGTGAATGTATTCAAGGTGACCGTAGCAAGATTTGGCTCCTGTGAAATGTGAAGGGAGGGCTACTTGTTGCCTCCCTTGTCTTGTTTACTCAAATCATTTCCAACTGCCTTGATTTATTTGGCCATCACGGAAAATGGGCAGGAGGTCGTTTACTTTGGTAGAGGAGAGAGTAGTTAGTAAGAACATCAAGGAAAGTAAGCATGGCTGTGTGGTAAGAAGCTTGCTTCCCAACCACATGGTTCTAGGTTCAGTCCCACTGCATAGAAAATTGAGCAAGTGTCTTCTACTAAAGCCTCGGGCCAACCAAATCCTTGTGAATGGATTTGGTAGAGAAAAACTGAAAGACAGTCGTGTGTGTGTGTGTGTGTGTGTGTGTTTGTCACCCATCACCATTTGACAACTGGGGTTGATATGCTTATGCCCCCAGAACTTAGCAGTTTAGCAAAAAGAGACCAATAGAAAATGTGCCGGGCTTAAGAATAAAAAAAAAAGTAAATATTGGGGTGGATTTGACTAAAAATCCTTCAAGGGGGTGTGCCCCAGCATAGCCGCAGTCTAATGACTGAAACAAGATAAAAAAGATTTTTTAAAATAGTAAAAAATAGGTGCAGGAGTGGCTGTGTGGTAAGTAGCTTGTTTACCAACCACATGGTTCCAGGTTCAGTCCCACTGCGTGGCACCTTGGGCAAGTGTCTTCTACTATAGCCTCAGACTGACCAAAGCCTTGTGAGTGGATTTGGTAGACGGAAACTGAAAGAAGCCTGTTGTATATATGTATATATATATATGCGTGCGTGTGTTTGTGTGTCTGTGTTTGTCCCCCTAGCATTGCTTGACAACCGATGCTGGTGTATTTATGTCCCTGTTACTTAGCGGTTCGGCAAAAGAGACCGATATAATAAGTACTGGGCTTACAAAAGAATAAGTCCCGGGGTCGATTTGCTCGATTAAAAGGCGGTGCTCCAGCATGGCTGCAGTCAAATGACTGAAACAAGTAAAAGAGTAAATGAGATATAAAAAAAGAGTAAACAAATTCATATCTCATTTCTGTTTAATATTAGAAGCCAAGGGTCAAGCCATTGACATTTACAAAGTTTCTGCTTTGAGTAAAGAATTTTAATTCAAATATAAAAATAGAATACACGGGGGATTCCAAAACCTAGATTAGGAATCTTTGACGTATTAAATGAAATGGTGCCAAGACTAAATGCCACCACATCTCAAAAAATATTGCCCTTGTTTTAGATCATTTTAAAGAAAAATGACAACGCTATTCAAAAGATTTGTTTTTTTTCTAGCTCGGAGCTGAGAAAACTAATAAGGAGAGTACATGAGGCGGTCGAAAAAGCCAGCTTCTATATATGGCTGAAGAGGGAAGACCAAAAATGGCTTGAAAGTCATAACATGCTGGCGGGAAATAACATCACTAGGTGAGACAAGCTGACACTGAATTAGCTTCACTGACTGACAGGTGACGGTCGTTTAGAGAATGCGTGGGCTAAGACTATGCGCCTTCATTGGTCAGTTAAAGTTGAGACATTGTCACGTGACAACTTGCTGGGGCTGCCTGCTGGAGCCTAGAAGCAGGTATTTAAAGGGAAAAAAATTCGACAAGTCAGTCAGTCGTCGGCTGACACTCGTTGATGATACATTGAGGAGTCCAGGGAACAGAAGAAAGAAGACATGCACCCAACACCAAAGCTGAAGACACCTCTGAAAGGGGGGACCCCGCCACGTCAAAACGGTAAAGGAGTAGGGGCCGAAACCGGACGTGGTTCCTCCTGATGATGTCTTGAGCTAACTGGATCCTATAAAGGAGCTGTTGTGGTAGCAAACCACGAAACATGGTTGAAATTCCTTCTTTAGACTGAGCAGATGTGTTCAAAGGCATTCAAACCATGACCATCTTTTCTTAAAAACATTAAACCCTGGCCTACATTATCAAAGGGGTTGTGCTTTTTCTAAGGTAACCTCTAACCCCTCACTAGACTAACAGCTGCTTTCCTTGGTTCCACTATCTCTTTCAGCTAAGAAGTCTTTGCCTTGCAAGCTACTTGGTGATGATGCTGGTGCCACGTAAAAAGCACTTGAGCTGGTACCATGCAAAGAGCATCCGGCCAAGACAGACAAACAGGGCCTGATGCAGCTCCTTGCCTTGCCAGTTCCCATTGAACTGTTCAACCCATGCCAGCATGGAAAAACAAACATTAAATGATGATGATGAAGATGAATGTGTGGTTTGAGGGAGATTTTGCTGCTATTTCTACCAATCTGAATGACCACATAAACACTCCCTCATTGGCACGTTAAAATGCAGGTAGATGCAGACAGCAGCAATTAAGCAGAGGAAGGTGTAAAACTTCCAAATTGATGGAGCAACAGAAGAAAATAAATAAACCACTTTGAAGCTGAATGGAAGAAAAAGAGGGTTTCAAATTTCAACAGTTTTTCTCCCCATTGTTTCCCTCAGAGAACCAATGGTACCATTTCATCAGGATGTGAGCTGTTTTAGCAAATTAAGGATATCAAGTGCAAAAGTGCTTGTCATAAACTATTGCCTTGCGAAACACAAGAGCTAAGAAGTGTAGGGTAAAACTGTTCAATGCACCCAGGTACTCACACAAGGTTTCTTCACAGGGTAAGGACCATAGAAAGCTTTATAAACCTGAAAATATAAAAATCTCTTTAGGCAAGGTGACATCATATTTTGGGTTTCCATTTGAGATCAGAAAATATTTAAAACCCAAACAGCTGTAGACTATGTTACGAAGCAGAAATTTTTCCCTATACCAGAAAACCATTCCCATATCAAGAGAGAGAGAGAAGGGGGGGGGGGAGATTCACTCCTGTCAAAATACAAATCTAGCATCTGTCAAAAGACAGAAGTGTGGTGGGGAAGAGTTGCTGCTCCATCTCATTCAGAGGTCCAAAGCTACCACAGCACAAATCTTGTTCTCCAAGCTAGACAGAAAATACAAAATATAAAAAAGAAAAAAAATTAAACTTACCGATACTAAATGTTCTGAAGAATCGGTAAACAAGTTCAGTTTATCAAATGATTCAGAAAGCATACCAGGATCATGATCTTCCACTATCCACAGGCGGTTGTCATTTGGTGACCTACAATTTACAGAAATTGACAATAAATGAATTTTTTACAGTAACAAGATGTTTGTAATACTCTCTTTTACTCTTTTACTTGTTTCAGTCATTTGACTGCGGCCATGCTGGAGCACCGCCTTTAGTCGAGCAAATCGACCCCGGGACTTATTCTTTGTAAGCCCAGTATTGCTGAACCGCTAAGTGACAGGGATGTAAACACACCAGCATCGGTTGTCAAGCAATGCTGGGGGGACAAACACAGACACACTTATATATATATACACATATATACGACAGGCTTCTTTCAGTTTCCGTCTACCAAATCCACTCACAAGGCATTGGTCGGCCCGGGGCTATAGCAGAAGACACTTGCCCAGGATGCCACGCAGTGGCCGGAACCATGTGGTTGATTAGCAAGCTACTTACCACACAGCCACTCCTGCGCCTATGTTCAGATTTTCTCCAAAGACATTAGTCATATGACAGTAAAACATCTAGGAATGGAAACAGGGCCAATGGTTTAGCTTATAAAGAGAAGCTGACAATTTCTCACAAAGAAACAAGACCAGATGTCAACTGCTGCAGAATACATCTCTTTAACCCATTAAGCATTCAGATTTCTCTGTCAAAAGTAATGAAATCGATCCACTTTCTTTTGATAATCGTATTCTCTCACGACTTCAGGATTGCAACAATATGATTGTCTACTTTCAGAATGACATTGTGGGGTATGCATGAGAGGCCTAATCTAGCAAGTTTGAACACAGAATAAGGCAGGATATCTGCGCCAGATATGACAGGGTTTTGCAATAATGTATAGTTACTCTTGAAGAATGTGATTATGACCAAACACCCTTCCAAAAATCAACCACCAGAACAGACTCAGTATATTCATCACGTGGTTGAAGGTTCAATCTCACTGCTTGGCATCTTGGGCAAGTTTCTTCTATTATACCTATTGAGGGAGCAATGCCTTGTGAAAGGAAATTGGCAAATGAAAACTGCATAAAAGCTCTGTGTATATTATATATATATATATATATATATATACAAATTGAGATAGGGGTTGTAAATGCAACCCTCCATGGGATAACATATATCCAATATACTGCTAGAGAAGTACCCAACAAAGTTAATACATAAATGTTAAGAATTGCGATGCAATTAATTCATTTACTGTATTAGGTGGGCAAAGGTAAAATTATTTTTACCATAAATTAATAATACAAAATGAGAAAATGGAGAAATATATCTAAATCATTCATCAGCTATCAGATAATACCGAATCATATACTTTATTAAAACACTACACAAGAGCATTAAGATTAGACATTAATACAGTACAATAATTACAATCAATATAATGAGATATAGTCTATATAGTACTTTGAAAGACTAAAGTATGAGACAAGAGAAAAGCATAGATGCCCTGCTGTAGTACACAGGCCAACCCCAAATTTGAACTTCTATATATATTATAGATACAGGTTCAAAAAGTCTCTCCACAGTGAATTTTTTATGATCCTGCACATGCGCAACATGGCTATCACTGCATGGGTGACCGGGTGTCAGTGATTGTGTACTCTTCAGCGTGTCGACATGCCAACCATTGAAGGACGTACATTTTTAGTTGAATGGGTGTTTGGAGCTGGAACCAATTACACAGATACTGTGAAACAGAAGTTCAGTGAAACCTTTCCAAATACTGTTGTTCCACATCGTGACACTCTGTTCAGGGATTTGATAAGAAAATTTAGAAACACAGGAGGCTCAGTGGAAGATGCAGCAAGAAGTGGTAGGCCTACTGTTCTTTCAGACGAAACACTCTCCAATGTTTCTGATAAACTGTTGGCAAGCCAATCAAAGTCCCTACGCAAATTGTCACAGGAAACGGAGATCAACCCAGGAAGTGCTCACACGACAGTAAAAGAGAAATTAAATTTTATGTATCGAAAATGAAGGACGACACTTTCAGCACCTCTTATAAAGTTTTTTAAAGTCTTGTAAAGTCTAATATATTCTTTTGTAGTCTTTATACCATCTTATAAATATTTATTTTGCAATAAAATACTGTGGAGAGATTTTTTTAACACCCTGTATTTATTTCTTTATTACCCACAGGGGGCTAAACATAGAGGGGACAAATAAGGACAGACATCGCCCTCAGTGTGTAACTGGTACTTATTTAATCGACCCCAAAGGATTAAAGGCAAAAGTCAACCTCGGTGGAATTTGAACTCGGAAAGTAAAAGCAGACAAAATACCACTAAGAATTTCTCCCAGTGTACTAACAATTCTGCCAGTTCACCACCCTAATTGGGATATTATATAGGGACAGGTAAGAGCAGTTGAGGAGACAGAAGGTAGGGCCAAAGTGCTACTAACAAAGTAGCACTCAATACAAAGCTATTAAAGGGTCACACACTGGGATTGATTGTGAAGTCAGAAAATTTGAATTGCATATAAATTCCTTTCATCTGTTGTGTCAGTCACTGGCCTATGGCCATGCTGGGGCACCACCTAGAGTGGTTTAGCTGAATAATTCAACTCTAGTACTTGTTTCTAAGTCTGGTATTTATTCTATTGGTGTCCTTTGCTGAACCACTAAGTTACATACCAGTTGTCAAATGATGTGGGACACACCACACACATACATAGATACATACACACGACAGTTTCCATAGATTTCGCCTACCAAATGCATTCTCAAGACTTAGGTCAACCCAAGGCTACACAAAGTGGGCGAAACTGAAATTATGTGATTGCAAAGTGGACATCATGACCAGTCGGCCATGGATGCAGCTATTTTTTTTTTCTTTCTTTTTCTTTTGTAAATGATGAATAAAGTAAAACTGGAACACTTACATCTGAATGCAGACATGTTGGCTGAGGAGGGAGAAGAATTCCGCTGATCCACCAGAATGAAAATGCAGTGCTGGATATGTGGTACCGTCTTTGAGGATGAAGATGAAGTATTTCCAGCCGTGATGAACTGAATTCGTTTTGAGACTTTTCAAATCGAGGATATCAAAACTTATATTGTACTTCTTCCGTGTCTCAGTTTTGGAATTTATAGTCACTAATAACAATAATAATAATAATGATAATAATAATAATAATAATAATAATAATAACAACAATTTCAAATTTTTGCAACAAAGGCAGCTTAGGAGAGAGGATTAAGTCAATTGCATTGCCCCCAATGCGTAACTGGTACTTATATATGTACCTATTTCTTTACTACCCACAAGGGGCTAAACAAGGACAAACGGATTAAGTCGATTACATCGACCCCAGTGTACAACTGGTACTTATTTAATCGACCCCGAAAGGATGAAAGGCAAAGTCGACCTTGGTGGAATTTGAACTCAGAACGTAGCGGCAGACAAAATACTGCTGAGCATTTCGCCCGGCGTGCTAACGATTCTACCAGCTCACCAGCTTTAATAGTTTCAAAGTTGCCACAGGGGCAGCAATTTTGGGGGAGGGGATGAGTCGATTAGATCGACCCCAGTGCGAAACTGGTACTTATTCAATCGACCCCAAAAGGATGAAAAGCAAAGTCAACCTCGGCGGAATTTGAACTTAGAACATAGCAGCAGACGAAATACTGCTAATCATTTCGCCCGGCATGCTAACGATTCTGCCAGCACACCACCTTAATAATAATAATAATTTCAAATTTCAAATAAGGCCAGGAAGTTTGGAAGATGGGGTTAATTGATTACATCGAACCGAGTGTTGAACTGTCATTCTATTGACCCCGAAAGAATGAAAGACAGTCGACTTTGGTGGAATTTGAACTCAGAGCGTAAAGACAGATGAAATGCCACTAAGCACTTGGCCTGGTGTGCTAACGATTCTGCCAGCTTGCCGCCTTCATAATGATAACAAAATTAATAAAATTGTATATTATCTGATCAACGTGCAATGTCTTTTCAAATTGTGTAAAAAAAAAAGAAAAAAAAGAAAAGTTTTGTAAGGGGAGAGAATCCAGTAAACTGAATCGAACGCAAAATTGTAATTGCACTGAAGCAGTTATGGACCTTGCTTGATGACGTAACTCTAGCAATTGAGTCTGTGGTTCGAGTGCTGAGCTTTGCCAAGAGTGCTGAGCCTTGCCAGATGTTGTTCAGCTCAAAACGTTTCGTTACCATAATAAAACAGAAACCATATTGAAATATGTAAATACTGTCTGTCTCTAATTAATTTGGAAACTAATGAAGAAATAAGTGAAACAACACTTTTATTATTAAGCTGGTGTTTGGAAGTATGAAGTTTTGATGGACGGTTTTGATTGAGATCACCTGAACCCATCCGTTATCATATTTCTGTTGAAATGCATTGCCTGTGTTTCAATCTTTATATATAAAAGAGAGGTTGTGTGCTGTCTGTCTCCTACGATTTAGATTCGTAACTACTCCCACATTTTGCGGTGCAGTTTAACCAAAAGTGGGTATCTTATAGTCGTGATTCATATCGAGCCCTTCTGGGTATTAGCGCGCGTCTACGATGAGTCTACGATTTAAAAAAAAATTACCATCATTCTTTTCCATTTTAATGCATTTTTCGCTATTATATAAGGGAAGTAACTCTCTAAAAATGTCTACGATGAGTCAACGATTTAAAAAAAAATTTACCATCATTTTTTCCCCATTTTTAATGCATTTTTTGTTATTTTTTGGCTATAACTCTCTAAAAATGTTTATATAGTTATTTCCCTTACAAACCCGAGCAACGCCAGGTGATACTGCTAGTTAATTTATAAACTAATGAAGGATTTAGTAAAATAACTTTCATCATTATTAATCTGGTGCTAATTCATAACGAACTGCCGTCCTCTGAGAATAAACAGATGAAAGCCATCGTCTTTACCTGATTCAGACTGCCTGTCTAATTTGTAACCAACAGCATTACCAACCACAGCCCAATCGTGTTCGTCAGAAGAAGGCACTTCTTCAGCTTTCCATTCTACAAATAAACCTTCCGGCTGAAATAAAAAAAAAATTTTTTTAATTAAAAGAAAAACAATAACTGAGCAGTTTTTAACGGCCATATCACGTTGAAAGCCCCGGTTCTCCTCCGATCACCAAAGTTAAGCAACGTCGAGCCTAATTAGTACTTAGATGGGTGACCGCTTGGGAAACCTAGGTGCAGTAAGCGTCACACATTGTTTTAAAGGTGGTGCTCCAGCATGGCCACAGTCAAATGACTGAAACAAGTAAAAGAGAGAGAGAGAGTTTGGCAAAAGGGACTGATAGAATAAGTACCCGGATTTTTTTTTAGAAAAGAGGGGACTGGGGTTGATTTCATTTGACGACAAGAATTCTTAAAGGTGGTGCCCCAGCATGGCCGCAGTCTAATGCTTAAAACAAGTAAAAAGATATAATATGCACACAACAGTTATTACAATAAATAATTTTATTTTCATGCTCTATAAATAACAAACTAAAGCAGGCAATGCCCAGTTTAGGGGGACACAATAAAGGGCAAACAATCCGTGCAGTAAAGTTGGTTGGCAAAAGAAAGGGCAATTCAGCTGCAAAACCCAACTCGTCCCACTGTGGGGCACCCCCTCCTTGGGCAACTGTCTTCTATTATTATAGCCTCAGGTCAACCAAAGACTGGAAGAAGCTAGTCCTGTGTGTGTGTGTGTGTGTGTTCTCCACCACCACTTGACAACCAGTGTTGGTGTGTTTATATCCCCCTAACTTAGCACTTCAGCATCAGAATAAGCACCAGGCTGAAAAAATAAGGACCAGAGTCGATTCATTTGACTAAAGTTCTTCAAGGCAGTGCCCCAGCATGGTCGCAGTCTACTGACTGAAACAAGTAAAAGAAGAAAGAGGAAGAGATAAGACACCAACAAAGAGGCAGACTCCACTGCTGTTGTACATCAGGAGATGATGTAAGACCTGCAAAATGTTGTCAAGACACTGTCATCCAACCCATGCCAGCATGGGAAAGCAGACATAACATGATGAATGTGTGTGTGTGTGTGTGTGTGTGTGTGTGTATGTGTTGTTATGGAGACTAAAGCATGTCAATTAACAGAATCATTAAAAGGCAGTTAATTTTCCAGCTTACGTTTCTACAAATATAACGGTGCAACATTGATGCTCCCCTCATTAAAACATATTAGGGATTTATCATCATCACAACTTCACCCACCTCCACTGGACAATACTGTCTTGATTCCTCAGACTCACGGGGCCAGTCACCCAGTTGCCACTTAAAAAAGCAGTGGTGGTGATGCCCTCAAGCAGTACCAGACAGTCGCTCTCAATACCCTCATGCAGTACCAGGCAGTGGCTCTCAATGCCCTCATGCAGTACCAGGCAGTGGCTCTCAATGCCCTCACGCTGTTGTTGTTGTTGTTGTTGTTGTTAAGCAACAAGGCGGGTAAAGGTGATCAGGTGATGGTCTAGAGCTTAGGGGCGGGAGACCCCAGACCTTAGGAAAAAAAAAATCTTTGGTCGTTTTGTAGTCGAGGGCTCTTCGTTGACACCCGACATCACTGGGAGGTGGCCCTCGAAGTCGCTGGAAGTGGAGATCTCCAGGTCCAAATTCTTGGATGGCATGACCTCATGCAGTACCAGGCAGTAACTCTCATGGCTTCTGATCTTAACTGATTAGAAGTGTTATCATGTACATTGTTTTGTCTTGGTATAAAAGATGGTCTAAAGCAAATATTCCGCTCAATACCACAGATTTGCTTGTCAGTTGTTTGACCGTAACCAATTGAGCATGTCCCTTAGTGGCTGACGATATGTGCATCTCCGATCACAAACAGAAGTAGTGAGGGAGCATCATAGCCATGTGTTGAGAGGGATTCTTAAGGGTTTAGATAATTCACCTTTGGAAACATGGGTGTTTCATTCAACATCCTTAAACAACCCTTATTCAGGACCCTTTGGAGTGAGATGGGTTACTCAACCAGAAGAAAATTCCAACTGGGCCCCACCTGCAAGGCCATGCGCTGTTTGTCTTGATACGAGATCACCATGTCGTGCACATATGGTTGTGATGCATGTGCCTGGTGTACCCTTATCACACGGGTAGTCATGATGGGTATACTGGGCTTCGTATATTTTACCCCAGTGTCACTTTGATGGCATGCACTGCTCTCTCACTCAATAATAATAATAATAATAATAATAATAAAGCAAAATTGTGTGGCTTAGTGGTAAGAGTATTCAGCAAACAATCGTAAGGTCATTTTCCAGCAGCGTGTTATGCCCTCACAAAAATAAGTTCTACCTGTATTTCAAAGGGCCAGTCATGTCATATTGAATCTCCCTGAGAGCTACATTAAAAGTATACATGTAGGCGCAGGCGTGACTGTGTGGTAAGAAGCTTGCTTACCAACCACATGGTCCTGGGTTCAGTCTCACTGCGTGGCACCTCGGGCAAGTGTCTTCTACTATAGCCTGGGGCCGATCGAAGCCTTGTGAGTGGATTTGGTAGACGGAAACTGGAAGAAGCCCTTTGTATATGTATGTATGTATGTGTATATATACATATATATAGTAGATAAGATACTCGTGCTGGTGACACGTAAAAAGCACCGTCCGAATGTGGCAGATGCCAGCGTCGCCTGACTGGCCTCCGTGTAAGTGACACGTAAAAGCACCAACCAATCGTAGCCGTTTGCCAGGTCCCTCTGGCACGTAAAAAACATCCACTACACTCATGGAGTGGTTGGCGTTAGGAAGGGCATCCAGCTGTAGAAACACTGCCAGATTAGACTGGAGCTTGGTGCAGCCTCCTGGCTTCTCAGGCCCCAGTCGAACTGTCCAACCCGTGCTAGCATGGAAAACAGACGTTAAACGATGATGATGATGTGTCTGTGTTTGTCTCCCCCTAACATTACTTGGTGTGTTTACATCCCCGTAACTTAGCAGTTTGGCAAAAGAGACCGATAGAATAAATACCAGCCTTACTAAGAATAAGTCTGGGGTCAATTTGTTCGACTAAAGGTGGTGCTCCAGCATGGCTGCAGTCAAATGACTGAAACAAGTAGAAAGAAAAAGAAAAAGATTGTCTGTGGAGCGCTCAGCCACTTACACATTAAGTCCATGAACAGGCTGTTCTGTTGATCAGATCAAGTGGAACTACTCATAACCAACAGATTACATATTGTCCAGGGGGGGGGGGCACCAGAACTTAAAAAGAAACACTACCTTATGTGTTGTTAGATGGGAGAGAAAGAAGAGAATTAGGAAAAATGTAATGGTTTATATTGTAAGTAGAAAAAGAGATTTCATTTCATGAAGTTTATATACAATGTATAAACAATGTATATAGGTCATTATATACCTATGTCTGATAGCAGAGAGAGAGAGAGAGGAGAAACCAAGTCAGCATATTTCATATTTGATCAGGATGAAAAAAAACTAAAAATAAAACCAGAGACAAACTCACCGATTTAGCAGAGACCAGTATAGGGGGTGACAAACAGCCAGCTTAAGGAGACGGGGAAAGTGGGACAGCTGGTGTGATGTGTATAAACTCATTGTACTGTACTGTATACACCCTAATCAATTACTGTCATAGATAAGCCAGACGATGACAGCAACTGACAGGCTGAAGAAAGAAACAAATGAAAAAAAAGAATGTTTTTTTGTTTTTGCTTTTTAATTGCTTGTATAAACAGAAGTATTGATTATTTTCATTTGACCTTCATATTTTCTCAGGAAAGCTGGTGATGTGAATAGATTTACTTTTGTAATAAAGATTGTTTGCCAACATAACAAAGCAGCCCCAGTTTAAGACGTCTGTGTCCTTATATTTTCAAACAAAGATCCGTATCGGATAGCCAGCTGGAGACAATTTCTCCTGGGGCTGAATTACAGCAACATTCGTCCTAAACTGAGACTACCAGGTTATGTTGGCAAACAATCTTTACTCCAAAGTACTGTCGCTGAATATCTCTCGTTGTGAGACTTAAAAAAGTAATTTTCTAAGTTATAGATCAGTGACTAGTTGTCATTTTGAAAACTATATATTTCAAACGAGAACAATTATTCTGTGCAGATGAAGGGAAATAACCCGTAAATCGAGATACACAGATATCGTCTTGAGCTGAGTGGAGGTGATAGATGCCCTTGTTTGAAAATACAAGGACAGAGACCATGTCGTACATCCAGCTGGAGATGATGTCTCCTGGGGCTGAACTACAGCAACATTCGTCCTAAACCAGGACTGCCATGTGATGTTGGCAAAGAATCTTTACTCCAAAGTACTGTTGCTGAATATCTCTCGTTGTGAGATTTGCAAGAATAGTTTTCAGATTTACTTTTATTTGTTCAGAATGGAGAGCTTTAGGGTTTTATAATATTTTAAACATTCAGTTAACAACAAAAGTTATCTTTTACAGAAGCAGAAAGAGAGAGAGAGAGAAAGAGAGAGATAAGGGGAATTTTACAGGCAAGATGTGTGAAGTATTTTGTAGGGGAGAAACTGAATGACAATGAGGAATCATCATCATCATCATCATTGTTTAACGTCCGTTCTCCATGCTAGCATGGGTTGGACGGTTCGACCGGGGATCTGGGAAGCCAGGAGGCTGCACCAGGCTCCAGTCTGATCTGGCAGTGTTTCTACAGCTGGATGCCCTTCCTAACGCCAACCACTCCGTGAGTGTAGTGGGTGCTTTTTACGTGCCACCTGCACAGGTGCCAGGCGAGGCTGGCAACGGCCACGGTCGGATTGGTGCATTTTACGTGCCACCGGCACAGAAGCCAGTCGAGGCGGCACTGGCATCGGCCACGATTCAGATGGTGCTTTTTATGTGCCACCAGCACGGAAGCCAGTCGAGGCGGCGCTGGCATTGGACTGATTAAAACAGACAAGCAGGTATTATCATCATCATTGCTTTAATGTCCACTTTTCCTTGCTTGCATGGGTCAGACAGATTTTTCTACAGCTGGATGCCCTTCCTGTCACCAACCCTCACCTGTTTCCAAGCAAGGTAAACAGTTTTACCCCATGGCCAGACATGTTTTTGCAAATGACAAGAAATGAATCAACTTACAACCATAAATAATCAAGGCTTGTTTGAAGGACAAGAGACCAGGATTGGCCCAGCACAAACCAAACCCATTAAAATAATAAATCCCTGCTGGTTTGTGGGGAAATTTGAGTGTTTAAAAAGGGCTTGGAGATTAAACCCCTACAAAAAATCCAGAACGAGGGTGTCTCAGACAGACATGAACAGTTATACTTAAAAACCAATATTTGGCATCTCTTGCAGCTCTTTCTATGCTGCAAACTTATTGGTTTGTCTTTCGTTTGTGATGCAGCCATGGGTGGAGAGGTGTGAGTGTACTTGAGATTTGGCACTTGCTTTTGGAAGCAGCCTTGGTACAGCAGAGGTGGTTCAGTTACTGTTTCTGCAATACTGTCGACCAACGATTAAAAACAACCCCCACCCCCCAAAAAACGTATATACCATCATTTAACATCTGTCTTTCATGCTGGCATGGGTTGGATGGTTTGACAGGAGCTGGTAAGCCAGGGGGACCACACCAAGCTCCAGGCTGCTTTGGCATAGTTTCTAGAGCTGGATGCCATTCCTAACACCAACCACTTTACACAGTGTACAGGGTAGGGGTTCTCTGAAAGGGGTCTCAGGGAGTAGCATCCTTGCCCTCCTGAGTAAATTTTCCACATTTCTTAAAAATCATGGTCTCAGCACCACTCATGTCTAGAAACAGAGGATGGGGATAAGTAAGGGCATGCTCTCCAGAGAAAATCCAGCTCCAAAAAGGCCTCATGATAGCAAAGGAGAATGGGCACCAGCCAACCTAAAGATTGGGGTGGACTGCACCTGCGTACCTTGGTTGCTATGGCATTAAGGTAGAACCAACCATCCCTGTTAACAGAGACAAAACCTGGATTTAAAACACTGACTGACGATGACAGGATGTTTATATATGTTATACTTCAGGTTGGTCATTCCTTTCTTTTTTTTTTCTTGTCAAATAAACACACACACATAACATATCCGGTCTTCATTTCAGATTTATTACAATTCCTATTCTATGTCCTTTGTCTGGAAATCTTTCATCACACCTCCTGTGACCTCTTCAGCAGCTCTCCATCCCATGTATCTCCCCTTGATCTGTTTAGTTCATTCTATCTCTCAGGCTAATAGTAGCATCTTGCAGTTCAAGAGCAAAATGGTCCTGCAATTCATTGACGAACCACCAGCACAAAGTATTTGTCTCAAGTGATGAAATGTTTTGGGCTTCCATCAAACGGACATCACTTATACAGGAGCATGGTATTCCACATGTCAGGCATCGAAGTGATCACAGAGCAACAGAACACAATGCACCACCCAGTACAGGAATTGAAACCTCAATTTCATGATCATGACTGCAACAGCCCAGTGTATGTGTGTGTGTGTGTACACACAGACACAATGGGCTTCTTTCAGTTTCCATCCACGAAATCCACTCAAGACTTTGGTTGACCCTGGCCTGATACCAGGCAGTGGGATTGAACCTGAGACCATGTGGTTGGGAAGCAAACATAACCACACAGCCATGTCTGCAAGCAATGAATGACTGATTAACAGTCTAAGAACAATACTGAGGAAACCCTTGTAACATTGATTCAACCTGCTAGAAAAAGATACCAAACCTGCCTCTAGTCATACCCTAAGTCCTAGAGACATTACAAGAAGGATTGAAGCAAGGGAGTCTTAAGCAGGCTGGTATCAAAAGAGTTAAGACCTTAGTGGTAATCTTTATAGCCAACTTAATACTCTCTTACTTGTTTCAGTTATTTGACTGCGGCCATGCTGGAGCACCGCCTTTAGTCGAGCAAATCGACCCTGGGACTTATTCTTTGTAAGCCTAGTACTTATTCTATCGGTCTCTTCTGCCAAACCGCTAAGTGACGGGGGACGTAAACACACCAGAATTGGTTGTCAAGCAATGCTAGGGGGACAAACACAGAAAAACACACACACACACACACACACACATATATATATACATATATATGACAGGCTTCTTTCAGTTTCCGTCTACCAAATCCACTCACAAGGCATTGGTCGGCCCGGGGCTATAGCAGAAGACATTTGCCCAAGACGCCACGCAGTGAGACTGAACCCGGAACCATGTGGTTGGTTAGCAAGCTACTTACCACACAGCCACTCCTGCACCTAATGTGGATGTTTTAATCAATTTCTGATTTGGATAACATGCTATCATCATCATCATCATTTAAAGTTGGTTTTCCTTGTTGGCATAGGTTGGATGGTTTGACAGGAGCTAGTTAGGCCAGGGCCCACACCAGGTTCCAATTGTCTGCTTTGGCAGGTTTCTATGGCTGCATGTCTTAAATGCCAACATCTATACAGAGTGTACAGGGTACCTTTTTACATGGCAACAGCACCGATGCTTTTTATGTGACACAATCACCACTGCTTTGAAGGTGACACCAGCATAGGGGCTCTTTTATGTGATGCCAGCACAGGTGTTTTCCTGCGTGGCACTATCATGGGTGCTATCTCATGCGGCACCGATGTGGATGTTGTCTCACGTGGCATGGACACAGGTGCTATTCTACATGGTGCCACCACTGGTGCTGACATGGGTGCCTTTTACATGGTGCCAGCACAGGATCAATGATGATGAGGATGATCATTGTTTCTCCAGCTAAAATCCCTTCCTACTGCAACAGACTCAGCTGGAGAGGGGTCCCGTTGTTAATTAGGCAGACTGAGTCCGTCAGAGTTAGGTATTTCAGGACAGACTAGTGTTAGCAGTAGGGTTTCAAATCATATGTCTAGCAGTCCTGTAATCTCACTGCACTCATGCATTCTATCAACCTCTCTCTATATATAAAGCTGAAGTTGTCTGTGTGTGGCAGGTTTGGTAGCCTTCAACTAACACTATCTCCTCCGAGACCCTGTGGTGCAAGTTGACCAAAATTGAGAGTATGATAGAAGAAGGCTTGCTCTTCATTCCGTAGAAGATAAAATTCAAATCGGACCATGTTAACACCAAAAATTATTTACATGAAAAAGGTGCTTTTTTTTTCTATGAAAATCCCTTTTTTTTAACGATGTTTTGACTGCTGTGTCGCCATTTTTTGGTGTATTTTAAGCAGAAAAATGTTCACTTAAAGAGAATAACAAGCTACATAATGCAAACTTTTTACTTTTCAAAAATTCCAATTCTAAAGGATCGAAACAAACCCGAGCAACGCCGGGCGATACTGATAGTAATCTATAAAGTGGTTCTATAAACAATAACTTCAAAACTTTGGTTATGATAACAGGCTTGCCAATAAGCAATCAATTAAGAAAAGCTGAGCCAAGATTAATCAGGTGAGCACAAAAATCACAGGTGAGAGAGGAAGTAAAGTAAATAATGATGCTTGGGAAAGTTTTTGAAGTTTATCCAGCAATTGTTTTATCTTTTACTTGTTGCAGTCATTAGACTCTGGCCATGCTGGGGCACCGATGAAGAATTTAGTAGAAAGAATCACACACACACACCACCCCCGTATATATTTTTTTTTTTTTTAGAGCCTGGCACTTATTCTACCAGTTTCTTTTGCTGAATCGCTATGTTATCAGGGACAGACATACCAACACCAGTTGTCAAGCGGACACACACACACACACACACACAGAGATATATACAACCGGCTTCCTTCAGTTTCCGTCTAACAAATCTACTCGCCAGACTTTGGTTGGCCAGAGGCTAAAGAAGACAACACTTGCCGAAGGTGCCATGCAGTGCCACCTGACTGGCTCCCATGCCAGTGGCACGTAAAAAGCACCCACTACACTCTCAGAGTGGTTGGCGTTAGGAAGGACATCCAGCTGTAGAAACACTCCCAGATCAGATTGGAGACTGGTGCTGCCTCCTGGCTTCTCAGTTCCCAGTCAAACCATCCAACCCATGCCAGCATGGAAAACAGATGTTAAACGATGATGATGATGAAAGAAAATGGAGCCTGGTGTGGCCCCCAGCCGTACCAGATCCTGTCGAACTGTCCAATCCATGCCAGCATGAAAAACAGATATCATATGTTGATGATAGGTACGGCTGCACGGTTAAAAAAGCCTGCTCTTGATCCTGTGGTCCTAGGTTCAATCCTATACTGCAGCACCATGGAATAAAGGTCTTCTACAGCCCCAAGCCATCATCATCATTTAGCATCCATATCCTGTGCTTGCATGGGTTAAACAGTTTGACTGTAACAGGTAAGCCAATACCAGGTGTCTTTCATGTGTTGCCAGCATGGGTGCCCTCTGCGAACCACCAGCACAGGCGCCCTCTACATATCACTAGCAGTGGTCACAACTATGATTTTACTCAAGCATATCAAATCACCAAAAATCTAAGCATTTCCAGTTTTCCTTATGTCTGGCTATTGGAGAATATTGCTTTGCTTGGAAATGTGAAGGTTGGTGACAGGAATGGCATCCAACCTTAGAATACTTGTCTCAACAAATTCAATAGAAAAAAATCCTGTCAAAGATTTAGGTTTGCCCCATACGCACATGGGTCTGGCCTAAATCTTTGACAAAATTCTCTGTATTACTATATCCAGATCTTTTCTGTTGCTATCACATCATCATTTACCGTTTTCCATGCTGGCATGGGTTGGACAGTTTGACTGGGGACTGGCAAGCCAGGCGGCTGCACAAGGCTCCAATCTGATCTGGCAATGTTTCTACAGCTGGATGACCTTCCTAATGCCAACCACTCTAAGAGTGTAGTGGGTGCTTTTTACGTACCACCGGCACAGGAGCCAGTCAGGTGGCACTGGCATCAGCCACATTTGGATGGTGCTTTTTATGTGCCACCGGCACAGGGAGCCAGTCAAGCAACTCTGGCAGCAACCCACACATGAATGGTGTTTATTGCGTGCCACCAGCGACAACTACAATTTCCGTTTGTTTTGATTTGATTTACTCGACTCAATAGGTCTCCTCAAGCACGGCATGTCACACATTTTGAAATTTTAAAATTAAGTGAAAATTTTCAAATTTGGTCCATTGATGTAATTTTTCACATACAATCCAATTTTGTGAATCATTTATTTTGGGAAAATTTTAGGTTTAAAGTTTTATCATTTTTACCCAATCAGAAAACAGGATCTGAAAGGTGGAATTTTCTGCGTGATAACTGTCAATCACAAAATGGTAAAAATGTTACAACAAAATTGAAACAAAATGAAAGCAAAACATTACAACAAAAGTTGTAAGAAATTTTAATGTATAAAATGAAGTAAATATTTTAAAAAGGAAAAAAAGGACGTCAGATTTTTTTGCAAAAAATTACAAAAAGAAAATGGTATATTAGGGTTAGAGTTTGACTCCTCATGAAAGAAAATACAACACCAAAGTGTCTGTGGTTTTTGGATGGCTAAAATCATCCAAAATTTGCAAATTTTAAAAGCTATTAACTTTTTATTTTCAAATTATCGCATAAATAATTTTCATAACTAGCTTACAAAAACTATTGGGTTGGCAACTAAGTACCCACTGTTTTTTTAAATTTTGGAATTTATTTTTGTCAAGAATTCTAGGCGCAGAGTTTCATTCAATACTGATGCAGAATTGAGAGCTTGGTTGGATCAATTTTTCGAGTTGAAATCGCATGATTTCTACCGAGGTATTGAAAATCTTGTTGAACTTTGGGGTTAATACATTATTATTAATTAGTTATTATTTTAATTAAAAAAAAAAAAAGCAGCAGGAGTGGCTGTGTGGTAGGTAGCTTGCTTACCAACCACATGGTTCTGGGTTCAGTCCCACTGCGTGGCACCTTGGCAAGTGTTTTCTACTATAGCCTTGGGCCGACCAAATCCTTGTGAGTGTATTTGGTAGACAGAAACTGAAAGAAGCCCGTCGTATATGTGTGTATGTTTGTGTATCTGTGTTTGTCCCCCCAACATCGCTTGACAACCGATGCTGGTGTGTTTACGTCCTCGTAACTTAATGGTTTGGCAAAAGAGACCGATAGAATAAGTACTAGGCTTACAAAGAATAAGTTCTGGGATCAATTTGTTCGACTAAAGGCGGTCAAATGACTGTGGCCAAGTAAAAGAGTAGAGTATGGAATTTAGTTGCCAACCCAATAAATTCATCATCATCATCGTTTAGCATCCGCTTTCCATGCTGGCATGGGTTGGACGGTGCAACTGGGGTCTGGGAAGCCAGAAGGCTGCACCAGGCCCAGTCTGATCTGGCAATGTTTCTACGGCTGGATGCCCTTCATAATGCCAACCACTCCATGAGTGTAGTGGGTGCATTTTAAAGGTGCCAGACAAGTCTGGCAAACGGCCACGGTCGGATGGTGCTTTTTACGTGCCACCGGCACGGAGGCCAGGCGAGGCTGGCAATGCCCACGATCGGATGGTGCTTTTTACGTGCCACCGGCACGGAGGCCAGGCGAGGCTGGCAATGCCCACAATCGGATGGTGCTTTTTACGTGCCACCGGCACAGAGGCCAGGCGAGGCTGGCAATGCCCACGATCGGATGGTGCTTTTTACGTGCCACCAGCATGGAAGCCAGTCAGGGCGGCACTGGCAACGGCCACGTTCGGATGGTTCTCTTATGTGCCATCAGCACTGATATCACAGCGACAATTTTCATTCATGTTGATCGATTTTGATTTTTGGTAAATTAAATTTGGTAATGACTGGAACAGAATTGGAAAAAATAGAAAACAGTTGCAACAGCAACAGAAAAGGTTCCTCTATTCTAACAACAGGGGACAGCATTTGACCAACATCAGATTGGTCATCTGCCACATGCACAAACTATTGCAGTTGCAGAAAATGAAGAAAATACTCTTACCTTTTGAACAAAGTAAAACTTTCCTGGGATGTGTGCATCATTTTCATTAGATTCCAACAGAGTGATGTGGATATAAACATTGTGTAGCTCACATAAAATCTACAAATGAAAAACGGAAGAGATTTTAAATGAAATCAATATCACCATCATCATTATCATCATCATTTAACATCTTCCTTCCATGCTGGCATGGGTGGGACGGTTTGACAAGAGTCAGCCAGGCAGAAGCCTGCACCAGACTTCTGTGACTGTTTTGGCAGGATTCTTACAGCTGGAAGCCCTTCCAAACACCAACCACTCAGCAGAGGGGACTTAATGCTTTTTACATGGCACAAGCACAGGTGAGGTCAGTTTTGGCAAGGTTTTTACAGCTGGATGCCCTTCCTAACACCAACCACTCAGCAGAGTGGACTGGGTGCTTTATAAGTGGCCCCTGCACTGACAGGGTCATCAAGTACCTTGCAAGACAAAAATGAAAACTCTTTTGAGAGAGGAGGAGGCATTGAAGGAGGTGCTCGTGTCAAATGATGAAAGATTATAGAGAGACAGAGTGACAGAAACAGGTGTCTTGCTGTGGAGGAAGTACAATGTTTAGAGAGAGAGAGAGAGAGAGAAATTCTATGAATGTTCATTTAATAAAATATGAAATAAAAGCTTTTGATGGCAATAACTTTATCTATCTATCTATCTATCTATCTGCTCAGTTGAAGTCGACTCTCGGTTACTCGATGGAACAGTGTCCTCCAGCCAGTTCTATCCCAAGTCGCTTCTTTCAGATTGGCTATGGCCATTCTCGTGTCATGCCAGCGGGTTTTTGGTCGGCCTCTTCGTCTCTTGCCACTGACCATTCCGAGCATGATGTCCTTCTCCAGGGATTTTCTCCGCATATATGACCAAAATATGTCAATCTATGCTTGGTGATCCTAGCTTCTAGCGACAGTTTCCGCTCGATCTGGTTAAGAACTTCTCCATTTTACTGTAGTTAGTAATGATGATCCTGAATAAACAAATGGACCTCATTTCTTATATATACATCCAGCGAAATCAATGGGAGATGTACAGATATTTGAACAATATTTGAACTGAATGGGCGCAGGAGTGGCTGTGTGGTAAGTAGCTTGCTAACCAACCACATGGTTCCGGGTTCAGTCCCACTGCATGGCATCTTGGGCAAATGTCTTCTGCTATAGCCCCGGGCCGACCAATGCCTTGTGAGTGGATTTGGTAGACGGAAACTGAAAGAAGCCTGTCATATATATGTGTATATATATATATATATATATATGTGTGTGTGTTTGTGTGCCTGTGTTTGTCCCCCTAGCATTGCTTGACAACCAATGCTGGTGTGTTTGCGTCCCCGTCACTTAGCAGTTCGGCAAAAGAGACCGATAGAATAAGTACTGGGCTTACAAAAAGAATAAGTCCCGGATCCGAGTTGCTTGATTAAAGGCGGTGCTCCAGCATGGCCGCAGTCAAATGACTGAAACAAGTAAAAGAGTAAAGAGTATAATATAAATAAAATGTCAAATGTCTGGTGCGTAACATTTGGCCCATCATCATTATCATCATGCTGGCATGGGTTGGATGGTTTCAATGAAAACTGATAAGCCAGGGGCTGCACCAGACTCCAATCTGATCTGGCATCGTTTCTACAGCTGGATGCCTTTCCTAACGCCAACCACTCATAGTGTAGTGGGTGCTTTTTACATGTCACTGGCACGGGTGCCATTGACCTGACACCAGCATCAGCCACTACTACGGTCTCACGTGGCCTGGCAGGTCAACATAAGCATGGGATATTGCCAAGGGTCTTGGTCACCAGTCACTGTCTTCATGAGGCCCAACACTTGAATGGTGCTTTTTACGTGCCACTGGCACAGGTGAGAGTCAGGCGACAATAGCATCAACCACAACTACGATTTCACTCGGTTCAACAGGTCTCAACAAGCACAGCATCTCACCCAACGGCTGGTCTTTTCCTATCATTTTCATATGTTAGTACACACACATCATCATCATCGTTTAACGTCCGCTTTCCATGCTAGCATGGGTTGGACGATTTGACTGAGGGCTGGCGAACCAGATGGCTGCACCAGGCTTCAATCTGATCAGGCAGTGTTTCTACAGCTGGATGCCCTTCCTAACGCCAACCACACTGTGAGTGTAGTGGGTGCTTTTTACGTGCCACCAACACAGGTGCCAGCAGAGGCTGGCAACAGCCACGATCAGTTGGTGCTTTTTATGTGCCACCAGCACATGTCTGCTGTGACAGTTTCTATGACTGGATGTCCTTAAAGCCAACCACTTTATGACATGTGCTGGGCGCTTTTTACATGGTAGCAGCACAAGTGGGGGTCACCATACAGTTTGCAAGACTAAGATCCCCTTCAAATGTGCGGGGCCACAGTCGAGAGGGAGGCAACTTCAGTAGAAAATATTTTACTTCTCATAGAACTATATTGACTATTTACACCAGGGGTTCCCAACCTTATCTTGCCTGTGGGTCCCATGAGAGCTATCTTATCATCTGTGGACCCCATATATGCACATGTAAATTTTTGAAATAAAATATTTGTTTGTAGTTTAGTAAAAACTAACAATGAGACAATTTCGTTATATTCATAACATAAATCCCAAATACAAATCTTGAAAATTTCAATAAATACAGGTGCCTCTCCTAGGAAACAAAATTTATATATGGACCCACAAATTACAATTTTTTATTCGTGGACCCCCTTAAAGCTTCTGTGGATCCCTGTCGGTCCATGTAGACCCTGGTTGGGAACCCCTGATTTACTCAGAAAACTTAATTATAGCAAGGAAGTGTAGAACCAGCCACATTTTTTTGGAGAAACTAACAACAGGAAAATGGTGTACTTTGTGCCTTACTCCTACAGCAATAAGGAATTTTCAAGTCCGCATACTAATAATGATTTCTTGAATTTGCCACCAGGGCGAAAACTAATAATGCTAACTAATCACTAATCCAGTGGAGGCGCAATGGCCCATTGGTTAGGGAAGCGGACTCGCGGTTTCGATTCCCAGACCGTTGTGTGTGTTTGAGCGAAAACACCCAAAAGCTCTCCGAGGCTCCGGCAGGGTGTAGTGGCGACCCCTGTTGTACTCTTTCTCCACAACTTTCTCTCACTCTCTCTTCCTGTAAAGCTGCGATGGACTGGCGTCTCGTCCAGCTTGGGGGAACGCATACGCCACAGAAACCGGGAAAAGGGCGCATAAAAAAACATTAAAATAATCATTAATCCCACGGTCAGAAAATAACACCTGTCTTTGACAGGTGTTATTTGAATCCTTCAGATATCTCAATAACTTTCTTTACAAGGTTAATCGGCTGGAGTGATGGTTTAGTAGTCACCAACGACTGTTATGGCTTACATACTGTATGACACAAATACACACACACACGTCTAAGAAATAAGACTAACCATATTTAGGAATCATTACTCAAAAATTTGACTTTAATTTCGAGAACAGACAGACAAGAATATTATATTCCAATTCGCCATTCAAAGAAATGTCTTCGTAGTGGCAGAGGTACCTACACAACGCTAGGGCTTGTTTAATCATATATAGGTATACAGGTGATGAATCAGGTAGTGGCCTCGTGTCAGAGAGAGCAAACGGAAAAACCATTATATTACAAAAAAAACACAAACATCCGGGTATGAAAATGAATATGAAACGAATATGAAAATGATGAGTAATCGATAATTTTAACCGTTGTTACGCAATTTTTTGCTGGATAATAAAAATTTCCCAAGAATATAGCCGTTTATTAAAAGCTGAAAATGTTTTAGATATATCATGTACAAATACATTATTACAATATTTATATATTTAATGAGTATCTGCGTGTTAAATATTCAAACCGATCCCTTTGCTAAGAGTTGCAAAAGTTTCTTAAAATTAAATCGGAACCAGCACCAGAATTCTAAACATTAATACTCGGTGTAGAGACCTTAATTTTGTGTAACTAATTCATTCAGATTAGAAATAAACTACCAAAACGGTTACTGGTACAGTGTCTCTTGTATCACAATACAACAGGGCAAAATATCACCCGAGGCCCTCATTGCCCGTTTTACGCCCGACCTGCAGGGCCCCGCCCAAACCACTTTCCTATTTCTTCAGTCTCAGAACTGTTACCCACCAGGTTCGTTTCTTGTGGTTGTTCGGGTTGACGACCATCGATAGCCTCTGATAGATTCATCTCAGGTGAAAGGAAATATAAAATTGAAAGATAATAGCAAATTTCCTTTTATTTAACAGAAATGAAAAAGAAAAAAAGGATTCGAAAATATTTCCCATGATTTAACTTTTACATTTTCGAAGTGTTGTGTTGAAGAATTTGTTTTCTTATGTCGTAGTAAATGTCAATGTTTCGAAGATGACTCCAAAAGTAGTGAAGCATCTACTTCCTGTCTTGTTAAGGAAGCGAATGTCAGAATGAAAAATAAAAGTAAACAGTCCCAAAGAGAATAAAGATTCAACCCCAGTCAGCCCTTTTTGTAAATAGTGAACATTAAGGACCACTTTGTCCTTTGAGAAGAGTAACTTTTGGGAGATATGGCCACTTTTTCTAACACACAGGTCCAGCAACCGCGTAGAAAGAGGTTATGGTCAGTGGTAGACAATTATAGGAATAATTAACCAGACTAGTAGATTAGTTGTACGTTTGAAATAATAATAGAGTTCCTGTAATTACTATGGCCAGCAATCGCTTATCCAACGTTTCCAGGTAATAAAGAGTAAAACAAAGGCAGAACAATTATTACCGTAGAAAAGCCAACGGTTTATTGAATTGAGAGAGAATATATTAGGCTATAGCAAACATACATTTAAAACAAAGGGTTTATTGTATATGAAATACAGAAGACTGCTTAACTACGAAGTTAGGAGGAACGAGAAAAATCTTGTCATTTTTGTTAAAATGCTTAATTAAAGAAGTTCGTTGTCGCTATTTGAAATCGCCAACTTCATGAATAATAACGAATAATTCACACACACCTGCTACAGGAAGATTTCTCCCAGCTTCTACTTTGAATCATTCATTATATCTCAGAAAAAAAAAAAAGTATTTGTTCAAAAGGACTTCAGAAAACTAGGTTATCTAATATTTATTAAATGAACAAGCATATATTTTAGGTTGAAAGGTTTAAGATGGATTTCTAATACTAAACGAAGTTAAATTCTTGTTAAGACCTGTATTAAAGACATATATATTGTATATAAACCTCTTACAAAAGCTTATACTCCAGGTTATGAATCACATCTACTCTATGGATAATTAGGCTATCGTAGAGGCCTTGCGTTGGAGAGATAAAATAATCGTTATTCTATTACAAATAATACACAAATTAAGAAAATATTCAATTAAAATATGAGTAATCGATGCCTCATTCTCTTTTCACTTCGTAAAACACTTTAGTTTAACCAAACATTTGACAGTTTTCCGTTATTTCATTTTTGTTGAGTAATAAAAAATATATAATTAAAAAATGTAATTGTGTGACAGTGTTTTAAATATATCCTGTACAAATACAACATTAATCTAGAGATCAATATAGTAATACTTTCACATACATACCAGGAATATATAAATGGAAAATCCAGCCTTAATGAGGACTTGATTCATACATTGAAAACCCTTCAATTTGCCAGCAAACTTTTGAAAGATGAATCGAACCAGATTTATAGTTTAACAATTAACAATATATGTGTTGTTGTTAATTGTTTTCAGGGGGAGGAAGGTCTCCTTGAAAGTAAATAAATCAACACGTGTGTTGCGTGGCAAAAAAGCAAGCGGGACTTGGCTGCACGCAGGACGTGCACTGTTGTCTTAATGCAAAGTGGCAAGGTGCTTTATTGATTAGTAATAATTGTTTTGATTAAATGAATTACTTGGCAATACGCTGACGTGTTCTGACGAAGTCGACAGGCATTCATTCATCACCACACCAATACAGTAAAGGTTCGGTTAAAAGCACAAAAGGAGACGTTTGCCCGTCAGGAAGAACAGCCCCCGCCACAAAAACCACTGATAACAAGAGACTTACCTTATCCGAAGATGCCATATTGCTAGAACAGGCAACTGATTAGATGGGGGGAGGAGGAGGTGGTGGATGCGGTCGGTGAGTGTTGCGAGGAGGGAGGAGGGGATTGGTCGACGTCGTAAGCGACCGTCATCCGAAAGTAATGCTGTGTTGTATTGCTTGTCTCTTTTTAACCGAAGATGGGTTTCAACTCTGATTTACATAAAATACTCACGCACACAGATATAAAAATTAATTAAAGAATTATTAATTAATAAACGTTACAAAATTAAAAATGATAATTCATATATATATATATATACATATATATATATATATATATGGTAACTTTGAACGAAAGCGGCGTCAATTAAAATGACGAGGATGGGGACTCTACAAAACTGATGTGGCTCTTTACATGATGAAATGAAAGGACGAAGAAATTGTTGCATATCTTCGAAATTTTTTTATTGCTCGTTACAGAGTGTAATAAATATTTATTTACTTCTTGTCAAGATAGACATACGTTTCCATTCATAAATTTCTCTTTCAAAAACTTTTAAGCAAAATAATCGCTAAAATTATAACTTTTTTAATGAACTATATTTTCTATGGAAGAAGTCTTCTTTTCAACAATGCTGACTTAATAAATTATTAAACCAATAGTGTTGAGAAACGAAAGGAATGATCTATAAAAATAAAACCTAATCTATAATAATAACCTAGTTTAAGCGTTTATTTGATTCGTTTCAGTCATTCGAGAAAACCAAGTTTTTTTATCCTCCCCCCCATTATTCTTGATTTTCACTTCAGTTGCTGCCGCCTTCTTTCAAAGCTATTTATGTGTGTGTGTGTGCGTGCGTGTTAATGAGCCATTAGTGAGAAAAGAATTTGATATTTTGATAAAACATTTTAGATGAGAATAGAAATATAAAATCATCTGATATATTCTCTAATGTCATGAGACTAAAGATTATCGGCCCGACTGTTGTATTTTTTTATTACATAAGCGGCTAAACATTTTTTTTTTTTTTAAATATATATATTTTAGGTATGGTGGCACGAAGAGGAGAAATAAAACTCATTACGCAAAAGCGTAGCATATATATATTTTTTATTGTTGTTTTATTTAAAGCTTCACGCATACACAATAAAAAGCGAATAATTCTACATTTTTTTTTTATTAATTTCCTTTTCATCTCGCCCCAAAAAGCTGTGTCCTCGTGACCGATGACGTCATCGGACCAGCCATTGTACTTGTTGTCGTCTGTCACAGACTTCATATTCCTCCATGGTCTCTCTCTCTCTCTTCTCCCTGGCTGTCCTTCTTCCTCCTCTACTCTAACGTAGTGTAGTAAACTCTATATTGCTTCCAACACCAGTAACATCTCTCCAGGCCGTCGCTGCTACACAGAAAAGCCACCGACGAGCATAAACAACCTGTTTATTTCCTTGGTCTTCACCACTTCGTATTATGGCCATTCGGATTATCACCACTTAACCTCTTCCACCGATGTTTTTCTTTCATCCATTCATGGCTTACGCATTCTGAACACAAACACGTCCTTCTCTAAGCCCGCACACCCGTATACAACACCAACAGACAAAACACCCCAGCAAAATATATAAATACATATAATACCAATACATACCCACACACACCAGGTTAAAGATACAAGCCACCAAGCCACACACAGCCACACACAGTCACGCACACTTGTCCGAATATTTCACCATTGCATACACGCAACCACACAACATACAAATAATATATCTCCGTATTGCCAAGGCGTACAGTTCTCCCGTTGAGGAGGCACCATGGCCAACAGTGGCCTTGTTGGAGGCCATGGAAGTGCGTCTCATAACTATTCTTTCAAGATTGTGTTGTTAGGTGAGGGCTGTGTGGGCAAAACCTCTTTGATTCTTCGTTACGTTGAGAACAAATTTAACGACAAACACTTCTCGACATTACAGGTAAGACAACACACATCTCTACTTTATTATTGTTGGGTTTTGTTTGGTTGGGGTTTTTTTTTTCGATTATCATGATGTACCTTTTTGTTTTTCCTTTCTTCATTTCAGTAACCATCTCGGTAATTAAACTCGTTGTTTAGCCCCCGGTCGCCAGGCCCATGATTAAAAGGACGGTACTACTAGCCAACAGTGGTCCCGGTGCGCGCACTCGCGCATACGCGCTAGCTAGTCGTAAGTAGTCGATCCTACAACGACTTTTTAACCCCAACCCTAACCTTAGTTTGTTTGTAAAAAATAATTCATTTACTTAGTTTAAAAAATGTAGGATCGACTACTTACGACTAGCTAGCGCGAGTGCGCGCACCGGGACCACTGTTCGCTAGTAGTACCTAAAGGAGACATTCCAGCTGTGACAATCCCCTTTTTTTAAGGCAGATTATATCATACATTAAGTAGGACCATGTTATTTAATATGTCCTTCCTGTTCACCCCCACCACAAAAAAAAAAACTGAGGGAGATTTGGCTGCTATGTTTAGCGGTTAGAGCAACACAGTAGAAGCTTTCTCGTTGGATCGTCAATGGCTGTTGTTTAACTGTAGATTCACTCCTATGAAACAGACATATGATCAAGGATATTCCAGATGTGACCATCCTATGTTAATAGATGTGTGGAGTACTACATTTGCTACTGGTGTATCCTGTTTTATAAAAGACGGTAGGGTACGATTTGGCTGCTATTTCTAGCAAAGCAACACAAGGCTTCATTGGATCGTCAATGGCTTGTTGCTTTATCGCATGAAACCGACTTAGGATCAGATCAAAAGTATTCCATACGTGACCATCCTGTCTTCGATGCTTGAAGGACTGAAATTAGCCAGTAATATGCCCTTCACAAAACGGTAGGGTGTGATTTGAGGGAGATTTTGGCATCTATATCTAGCAATCAGACGCTTATTCGTTGGATCGTTAATGGCTGTTGCTTCACCACGGGTCAACTTTTGTGAAACAAGACCAATGATAAGAGGTGTTCTAGATGTGACCATCCCATCTTTTTAAATGGGCGGAAGGCTACTACATAAGCTATTATTTGATGGGGAGGGGGGGATTTAGCTGCTATTTCTAGCAAGAGTTGAACTTCGGTTCGTTAGTGATTCGGGAACCGTATTGAGTTTCGTCCGTTCTTCCTTGAAGATCAATAAAGCCAGCTATGGTTGGTTATATACTAGGAACGGGGGGAGGGTCCATTGGTGGTTATGTCTGTGAGAAACTAGAAGGGGCTGTGAAGAGCCCCCTCCCCCTAATTCTCTTCATTTCTGATCCAGTTTCCACTCGGGGGGGGGGGTGAAATAAGAACCAACCAACCAACAAGGGAAGTCTCCTTTATGACCCACTAGAAATAGCAGCAAAATCTCTCGAATCACACCTTATCTCTTATATAAAAACGAGGATATATATAAATGAATGTGGCAGTAATAGATAACACGGTGTTCTGAATCTTGGACTCTGTGTGTGTGTGTGTGTGATAAGTTTACTCAATGAGTGCTGGCCTTGGGCTAAATAACAACACCAACAGCAGCAGCAGAATGTGTAGTTGGAAATGCCTATGATTCATAGGTTGCTTCAATTCGACCTAGGGCTAAATAACATCGGTGTCAATATGCTCTTCAAACAACCAAGTAGCTTCTTCTACACGGTCATTAAACTTGCTAGAAAGAGCTGAGAAATTCTGCTCAAATCTTCCATTTGCTTTTTATTTCTTCTTTTTTTTAGTACATTTAACATGAAAAATAATTTTTTAAATATTGCAATTTGGCGATCTTTACTCTACATGAGTAAGCAATTAATGAATTGATCAAGGGTGGAGTTTGTGATTCCACCTCCCGTACCTCATGCGGTAAGGAAAATATTACGAAAGGAAAAAGGGGGCAGAGTGTTGTAAATGTTATAGTGAAAAACTGAATTTATATTTTATTTTTAGCAATTATAATTTCCGTTGTGTGACACAGAAATAGCAAAAAATAATTGGTTTTAGTTTTATATTTAGTGACGAAAACAAAAACATAGACAGTGGGTCTGAAAAGTGGCCGAGTTAACTTAAGTGGTTTAGAATAAACACTACCACCATCACAAGTTTTTGAGTTCCTTTTTCTTCAATTTGTTTGATGCGAAACATTTTAAAAGATGTTCCGAGTTCAAATTCCGCCGAGGTCGACTTTGCCATTTATTATCTCTTTCTGTCTGTTTTGCCAAACCGCTTGGTTATGGGGGACATAACCCAACATCGCTTTCCAAGACATGCACATACACACATATAATGGGCTTCCGCGCAGTTTCTGCTTACCAAGTTCATTTGCAATGCTTTGGTTGGCCCTGCGCCATTTGCCCAAGGTGCCATGTTTCGAGAGTGGGACTGAACTCGAAACTGTGTGGTTGTAAAGTGATCTCAGTTTACTAACATTGTTCGTCTAAAAGAATTATGTTGGTTAAACCAGGGACAAACAGCAGGGGTTCCTAAATCGGAGGTGTGTGGCACTTTGGGTAAATATCTTCTGCTATAGCCTCAAATATGAGTGGATTTGGTTGACAGAAACTGAAGGAATCCTGTCTTATATATATATGTGTGTGTGTGTTTGTACCCTGCCAGCACTTGACAACCAGTGTTGGTGTGTTTACAACCCTTTAACTTAGTGGTTCGGCAAAAGAGACTGATAGAATGAGTAGAAAGCTTAAAAAATAAGTACTGGGGTCGAATCATTCGCCTAAAGGATCTTTGAGGTGATGCCCCAGCATGGCCACAGTCTAATGACTGAAATGAGCAAAAGGAATGGCTCTGGAGGTTCTGTAGAGTAAAACAGGAATTAAAGTGGTCCACAGGTAGAGAAATGGTTGAAAAGCACTGCGCTAGATACAGCATCGCTCTAAATACTGGAAATAACAGCCAACTCTTCCCTCATGTCATCTTCTGACATCTTTAAAACTATGCATTGTATTCTGTACGAGAAACCTTCATTTTTGACCTGAATTTATGAGTAAAAGGTTTCCAGTATCACAATTTTTAATTGTTATATTGTTTTAATGAATCAGCTGTTACCTTACTTTAGTAAAATCTGTTGACAAGTTTGGTGAATACACAGATTGATGGTAGATCTGTTAGTATGGTTGAGTAACTGTTTAGAAAATGGAAGGCTCTTTTATTTTTTTACTTGTGTCAGTCATTGGACTGCGGCCATGCTGAGGCACAGCCTTGAAGAATTTTTAGTCAAACAAATCGACCCCAGAACCTTTTTTTTTTTTTTTAACCCTTTCGATACCAACCCAGCTGTAACCGGCTCTGGCTCTGAGTACAAATGTCTTGTTTTCAAAAGTTCTGAATTAAAATCTTCCACCAAACCTTAGACACAATTTATGTTCTTAACACCAGCTGAATGATAACTAAGTTATTTTACTAAATTCTTTGTTATATTTAAAATTAATTGAAAGAAACACAGAGCATCTCAACAGAAATATGGTAACAAAAGGGTTAAGCCTAATATTTATTCTGTAGGTCATTTAAATAATAATAACAAAATTATTGTATCATTGCTCAGGTGCACCACAACTTGTCAAAAGTGCGTATAAAGCACATGCAGTAATGTACCAATGTCTGGGAAGTGAACAGTGTATGAGTCAGATAGATGCTTGCGTGTGTATGGAGGGGAGAGAAAATCAGGTGTAGTGTTAGCGAATCTTGGGAAGCATGGAAGTTTTGAAGGATGCAGAGCTCCAGCAACTAACAACAGATGCCGGCAGTTTGTTCCATTTGGTGAATCATTAAGTTATGGGGACAGAAACACACCAACACAGGTACAAAGACACATTCTCACACACACTCTGCACAGCAGAATGTAAATGATTTAAGAGGCATCAGATGTTGTGTGCAAGAGAGAAGACTGGTTTGGTCATGTGATGCGTATGGATGAAAACAGCTGCATGAAGAAGTGCTGAGCTCTAATTGTGGAAGGGGTAGACCCAAGAAGACATGGGACAAAGGGGTGAGAAAGGATCTTTGGAGGCTGGGCCTCACTGAGGAAATGATAAGGGAGCATGAAATATGTGATTTGATGAAACATGTCGTTACCAGAGCGGCTAACTGGCCTCCATGTCAGTGGCACGTAAAAGGCACCATTCAAGCGTGATCATTACCAACGTCGCCTGACTGGCCACGTGTTGGTGGTACATAAAAAGCACCCACTACACTCTCAGAGTGGTTGGCGTTAGGAAGGGCATCCAGCTGTAGAAACTCTGCCAGATCAAGATTGGAATCTGGTGCGGCCATCTGGTTCGCCAGCCCTCAGTCAAAATCGTCCACCCCATGCTAGCATGGAAAGCGGATGTTAAACAATGATGATGATGTCAAGCTAAGTAAAACTGCTGTCTTGCACACATACAGGCTTGGCCTTTGCAGGTGCCAGTGCCACATAAGCAGCACCTGTACTGGTGCTGTGTAAATGCACCCATGCCAATGGCACATTAAAAGGCAGCCAGCATGATCGGTCAAGTGGTTGGCATTAGGAAGGGCATCCAGCTGTAGAGAACATGTCACAACAGACGATTGGAGTTTGGACAGCTCCATTTCAAACCATCCAACCGATGCCAGCATGGAAAGTGGATGTTAAATGATGTTGTTGATATATATATACAGTCAGCTTCTTTCAGTTTCCGTCTACCAAATTCATTCAGAGGGCTGTGGTTGGCCTGAAGCTATAGTAGGAGACATTTGGCCAAGGTGCCACAGAATGGGAGTGAACCTGAAATCCTGTGGCTGGGAAGCAAACCTCTTACCCCACAGCCACCATCTGGTCATACGGTGTTCTACAAGGAGGCCTTCTTGAGCCAATACTTTTTCTAGTTTATATGAATCACCTGTCATAATGACATTCAGGTTTTGGGGTTTTTTTTTTTTTTACTAATTTAAAGTTATATGCTGGTCATGCAAAAATGCATTTATTTATTGATACCAATTCAGTTTTAAATAATTCTAAAATTTAATCTCCACTGGTTCTTAATAAAATTTGCATTTGTTTTCGGCTGTCCAAAAATGTTTGGTTTAACATCTTGGTTTCAAAAACATTAATAGTAATTATTTCTGACCTGGGAATTCTTGTAACTGAAGATTTGATGTTTACATTACATTGGTGGTTCTCAATGAAAGTCTGTTTGACATTTGGGGGTCCCTATAAGATTTTCTTCTTAAAACTTATGTACAAAATATTGGTTGTACATCTACATTACACAAAACATTTTAATAATTTTTTTGGTAAAATTTCTAATAATATTTAATTATGCTAAAAAGCATTAAGTCCCCTCTGCTGAGTGGTTGGTGTTAGGAAGGGCATCCAGCTGTAAAAACCCTGCCAAAACTGACCTTGCCTGTGCGTGTTCCACGTAAAAAGCACTAAGTCCACTCTGCTGAGTGGTTGGTGTTAGGAAGGGCATCCAGCTGTAAAAACCTTGCCAAAACAGTCACAGAAGTCTGGTGCAGGCTTCGGCCTGGCCAGCTCCTGTCAAACATTCCCACCCATTCCAGCATGGAAGGCAGATGTTAAATGATGATGATTTCTTTTAAACATTAAATGTTTATAAAGGTCCAGTAGAGCAAAATAGGATTCAAAGGGGTCCATCATCATCATTTAATATCCATTTTCCAAGGTGGCATGTGTTGGATGGTTTGACTAGAGACTGCACCAGTCTCCAATCTGATTTGGCAAGGTTTCTACAGCTGCATGCCCTTCCTAACGCCAACCACTCTGAGAGTGCAGTGGGTGCTTTTTACATGCCATTGGTATGGAGAGCCAGTCAGGCGGCACTGGTAACGACCCACGCATGAATGGTGCTTATTGCGTGCCGCCAGCATGTGTCTATAAGAAAAAAATGGTCAAGAACCATTATATTACACTGAGCTATGGCAGTCCACTTCCAAAGTGTGTCTTAAAAGCAAAATTTAATCTCTTCAGTAGGGTGGGGTAGGCAGGGCCCTTGTGCCTTTACAGGGCCCTTGTGCCTTTACAGGGCCCCCTGTGACTCTATAAGAAGGAAGAAGGTATCCTCAAGCCAGAGACCTGAACTGAATGCTTAGAACAAGCTGGATTCCATTAAAGATGCCAGATCAGTGGCATGAAATTAGATAATGGATTAACCACAAAATTGTCTTGTCATGGAGATCTTTAAGTCCTTACATGTTAACGGCTATTGACCGTGTTGAGTGAGGGCAGTGTTCTTTTGTTTATCGAGATCATTTTAAAATTTCAAACCCTTAAAGAAATTTGCTTCCCAACCACCTGCTTCCGGGTTCAATTCCATGGCATGGCACTTTAGGCAAATGTCTGTTACTATAGCCTTCGGCTAACCAAAGCCTTGTGCTTGGATCTGATCAATAGAAACTGAGAGAAGTCCATTGTGTGTGTCTTTATCTTTGTCCATACTACACCACTTGATAACCAGTGTCGGTGTGTTCCCATCCCCAGACTTAGCTGTTCAATAGAAGAGACCATTAGAATAAATACCATCATCATTTAACATCTGTTGTCCGTGCTGGCATGGGTTGGGCGGTTTGACCAGGGATGGCAAGCTGGAAGGCTGCATCAGACTCCAGTCTATTTTGGCATGGTTTCTTTGGTTGGATGTCCTTCCTAATGCCAACCATTCCAAGGGTGTAATGGGTGCTTTTACGTGGCACCAGTATCTGTCATGACTGTGGTTTATTTGGCTTGATGGGTCTTCTTCTCAAAGGCTTCAGTCATTGCCTCTTTGAGGCCCAACATTCGAAAGGAGCTCAAAAGCAAGTTCTGGGGTCAGTTCATTCAACTAAAATTCTTCAAGGCGGTGTCTCTGGAATGGTTGCAGTCTAATGACTGAAACAAGCAAACAATAAAAGATGGGTATTTTCTTTAACAATTTTTTTTTCGAAAGTGTAATAATTTTGATACAAGATGTTTCTCTCTAAGAATTTTTTTTTTTTAATATACCCCAGAATTAGTTTTATATAAATATTTTGTTGGCATTCCTTTGGTATTGGTCTACAGTGTATCAGTGTTAGGAAATGGTGTCATTCACCCTCTTTTTTCAGCCTAGCTTCTTTATCTACGTCCTGATGGAAGGTTGCGTGGGTGAATGACGTACACCAATACCAAAGGATTACCATTCTGTTTTAAAAATGGAACTGTCTCAATGTGAAATAGACTATCAGAACATCTGATTACGATGGATAATTTCAACATTGTTTTGTATGTCTTGGGAATTTTCTTAAAGGTAGAGTTGTGCTTTGACTGTGAGATTAGTCTAACCCATGCTAGCATGAAAAAATAGACAAAAAGGAAAAGGAATTTATTAATTTTGTTGACAGTGCCATAGAAATTTTATCAATAGTTGCAGGAGTGGCTGTGTGGTAAGTAGCTTGCTAACCAGCCACATGGTTCTGGGTTCAGTCCCACTGCGTGGCACCTTGGGCAAGTGTCTTCTGCTATAGCCCCAGGCCGACCAATGCCTTGTGAGTGGATCTGGTAGACGGAAACTGAAAGAAGCCTGTCGTATATATGTATATGTATATATATGTATGTGTGTGTTTGTCCCCCTAGCATTGCTTGACAACCGATGCTGGTTTGTCTACGTCCCCGTCACTTAGCGGTTCGGCAAAAGAGACCGATAGAATAAGTACTGGGCTTACAAAAAATAAGTCCCGGGGTCGATTTGCTCGACTAAAGGCGATGCTCCAGCATGGCCGCAGTCAAATGACTGAAACAAGTAAAAGAGATGATATTCAGTCTTTATGAAAGAAAAAAAAAGGTCCTTTATGCAAGTTAAACAAGACAGAAAAAGGAGAGGTGGTAGGTGGTTTGGTCTATTGGGTGGAATTCCTATATATAAGCACAGGGGTGGCTGTGTGGTAAGAAGCTTGCTTCCCAACCACATGGTTCAAGGTTCAGTCCCACTGCATGACACCTTGGGCAAGTGTCTTCTACTATAGCCTCGGGCCAACCAAAGCTTTGTGAGTGGATTTGCTGAAAAGAAGTGCGTCGTGTATGTGTGTGTGTGTGTATATATATATATATGTATTTGTTATTTGTGTCTATGTTTGTCCCCCACCATCGCTTGACATCTGATGTTGGTGTGTTTGGGATCTCGTCACTTAGCGGTTCGGCAGAGAGATATCGATAGAATAAGTACTAGCCTTACAAAGAATAAGCCCCGGGGTCGATATTTGTTCGACTGAGGGCAGTGATCCAGCATGGCCACAGTTAAATGAAACACATAAAAGAATAATGTAGCATAAAGGAATGGGAGATTTAAAATCCAAGCAGGTACCTTATGAGCACTTTGATGCAGTCCAGATCTGGCTAACCACATTGAATGAGGAGGAACATTTAGAAGCGGTTAAGATAAACAATTAAACTGTGCTATATTCGATAGGTAAATCCAGAGTTCACTTAAAAAGCACCCACTACACTCACGGAATGGTTGGCATTAGGAAGGGCATCCAGTTGTAGAAACACTGCCAGATCAGACTGGGCCTGATGAAGCCTTCCGGCTTCCCAGACCCCTGTTGAACCGTCCAACCCATGCTAACATGGAAAACGGACGTTAAACGATGATGATGATGATGATAGTTATGAAATCAAAACCTCACAAAGTAGAATGGAGAATTGTAAGTCTTCAAAATTTATTTTATCAAAAAATTAAACGTTTTAATAAATATGTTTTGAAGATGTATAATTCTCCATTTTTCAATATGTTCTTTTTTTACTTGTTTCAGTCGTTTGACTGCTGCCATGCTGGAGCACCACCGTTCGTCGAGCAAATCGACACCAGGACTAATTCTTTGTAAGCCTAGTACTTATTCTATCGGTCTCTTTTGCTGAACCACTAAGTTACGGAGATGTAAACATACCACCATCAGTTGTCAAGCAATGTTGGGGGCGACACAGACACACACACACACACACACACACATATATATATATATATATATATATATATATATACACACACACACACACACACATAACACGGGTTTCTTTCAGTTTCCATGTACCAAATCCACTCACAAGGCTTTGGTCGGCCCGAGGCTATAGTAGACGACATTTGTTCAACATGCCACGCAGTGGGACTGAACCCGAAATCATGTGGTTGGTAAGCAAGCTACTTACCACATAGCCACTCTTGTGCCTATGATTTTATACATAGTCTGCCAAAAAATCGTATACAAACTTCAAGAAAGGAAAAATTCTGTAAATATAAGTACCCCTATAAATATAAATACCCCTTTCGAGGATTTATCAAATTGCAATAACACTGAATTAAAATATTTATACAGATTTTTCCTTTCCTAAATTGCGTATACCTTTTCTTTTTTTGTGGCAGACTTTGCGTGTGTGTGTATACATGCGTCCCCACACACCCTTACCTCACAGCCAGTGTTGGTTTGTTTACATCCACATAATGTGCAATTCAACAAAGAGCTTGATAGAGAGAAAAAACTTACCAAAATTAAAAATAAATACTGGCGTCGATTTACTTGATGAACCCTTGACTGAAATATAAGATCAGATACCATAAATGCTTATAGTTTAAACGAAGATCAAATCCCACTGGAATTAACTTTTTGTTTCATCCCCTGGGGGTCAATAAGATCAAGTATCAATCAAGTACTGGAGTCAATGTAACCAACTTGTCCCCTCCCCTCAAAAATTGCTGGCTTTCAGCCCTGCCCCGGACTGGTGTCCTGTTCAAGAAAAATGTTGCCGTCTTGACTACTTAGGCACTATGGAAATTAAGTAACTGACTTTGCGAGTGCCAAGGCTTGAGAATCTATCTTGAAGATTAGTTAATTTCTCACCACACCTGTATATATGGGGGTACAGTAATCCCTCGCCATATCACAATTTATTAAGCTTACGTCAATTCCTCTGTGGTGGTGATCTGCATTTATAATAAAATAGATATATACAAATTACAAAAATAATTTATACGTATATATTTAAAAAATATATACGTAGGAGTGGCTGTGTGAACCTCATGGTTCCAGGTTCAGTCCCACTGCATGGCACCTTGGGCAAGTGTTTTCTACTATAGCCTCAGGCCAACCAAAGTTTTGTGAGTGGATTTGGTAGACGGAAACTGAAAGAAACCCATCGTGTGTGTGTGTGTGTGTATATATATATATATATATATATATAAAATTAATTAAGGGTAGAAATTGATATTTATTAATTAAAACCAGTGGTCTAGCATATTAAAAAGAATCCGAAGATTAAAATATTTATATATACCTTAATGGCATATATATATATATATATATATATATATATATATATATTACATACATATATGTATATGTTTGTATATATATATCTTAATTGGTATATATATATATATATATATATATATATATATATATATATATATATATATATATACACATATACGTGTGTATATGTTTATGTGTCTGTATTTGTGTGTGTGTCCGTCCCAGCATCGCTTGACAACCGATGCAGGTGTGTTTATGTCCCCGTAACTTAGCAGTTCGGCAAAAGAGACCGATAGAATGAGTACTAGGCTTACAAAGAATAAGTCCTAGGGTCGATTTGTTCCAGCATGGCCACAGTCAAATGACTGAAACGTGTGAAAGAGTAGAGAGAGTACTGTTTCTATTTCGTGGATTTTCGTCCGTCGCGGGGTGGGGTTTTGGAACGTAACACCCGCGGTAGCCGAGGGGTTATTCTACATATATATATATTTTTATGTATATTTTCTATACAAAGATTCTCAAACAACTGTCAAGACGAAATCACCATCTATTCTCTCACCTCGCTTCTCTCAGGGTTCCAAAGTGTCCTGCTGGTGTTTTGGAATGGCTGTCCAGAGAAGGGCAAGTTTTCTTGCTTTCACAGAACAGAAATCACAATTTTGAAAAATGAGCAATTTTTTCTCGGAAATTCCAGTCCACCCCCACCCCACCCCACCCCCCTCACATCCAGGGTTTCGTACACTTTTTCTCTGCTCTCCATTGTTATTCCTGACGTTCAGAGTTCAAATCCTATCCGGGTCGACTTGACCTTTTTACACCACTTTGATCAATAATCCACCTCGTTTTCGGTTTTATCGTACCAAGTTACTAATCGCTAATTGTATCGAATTAATTAGCTTTTCGCAGCAGCAGACCTATGATCAAAGACAGTCCAACCGTGACCATTGTGTCTCGTCAGTTTTATACATAGTGTGTCTAAGACTAGCATTATCTAATCTGTCCTCTTTTTATTTATTTTTCTTTTTGAAGATTAGGTACCTCTATGAGGGAGGTCAGTTTGTTATATCTAGCAGTTAAAGTAATCCACCCCACCCCCCACCAGGCTTCTTTTGCCGTCAATTTGTCATTATTGATTGCTACTTTGACTGTTTTTAAGCTTAATTGATTTTCTACTGACTCGAATTTAACTGAGTTTTAATATGGATATCTTGTTAAATTTTATTTTTGACCCCCCCCGTCATCACTTTCCACTTTCCTTCTGAGTAAAGGAAAAAGATATTGTTTATATAAATATATAAATATATACATGTGTACATTTCATATACATTTATATATATATATAAACATATACGTACATTTTATATACATTATATATATATATATATATACACATGTATTATATATATAAACATATACACTTTATATACATTATATATATATATATATACACATGTATTATATATATAAACATATACACACATTTTATATACATTATATATATATATATACACATGTATTATATATATAAACATATACGTACATTTTATATACATTATATATATATATATACACATGTATTATATATATAAACATATACACACATTTTATATACATTATATATATATATACACATGTATTATATATATAAACATATACACACATTTTATATACATTATATATATATATATACACATGTATTATATATATAAACATATACGTACATTTTATATACATTATATATATAAACATATACACACATTTTATTTATTTATATACATACACATACATACATTATAAATATATACATAAATTATATATACACATTTACATACATTATATATGTAAACATACACATATATATAAGCATACACACACACACATATATATTACATACACACATTATATATATAAACATATACACATATATATAAGCATACACACACACACACACACATATATATTACATACACACATTATATATATAAACATATGCACACATTATGTATACACACACACATTATGCGTGTGTGTGTTATATAATCTTCCTCAGCAGTAGTTACATAATGACTCAAGGCTGGAAGAGTTTCGTGTCTACCATTTAGAAAAGTTACCAAGCTGTAAAAGTACCTTAAGTGGAACTCGGCTCTCCAGCCACTTGGTGACTACTGCCTACTTAGTATATATATATATATATACACACACACACACACATATATATTTATATATATATATATACACATGCATACATACATACACATATACATGTGTGTATACATATATATATATTTATATATATATATATATATATATATACATACACATATACATGTGTGTATACATATATATTTATATATATATATATATATACATGCATACATACATACACATATACATGTGTGTATACATATATATATTTATATATATATATACATGCATACATACATACAGATATACATGTGTGTATACATATATATTTATATATATATATACATGCATACATACATACAGATATACATGTGTGTATACATATATATATTTATATATATACATGCATACAGATATACAGTGTGTATTATATATATATATATATATATATATATACATGCATACAGATATACATGTGTGTATATATATATATATATATATATATATATACATGCATACAGATATACATGTGTATACATATATATATATATATACATGCATACAGATATACATGTGTATATATATATATATATTTACACACACACACACACACACACACACACGAAAGGAATGTGGAGTGTTAAATGATTGTATCGGCTAGATTTCAGAAACAGCATTTTAATTAAGCACAGTTGAAACTTGTCTTTTTTTTTTTATTAATCTAATTTAATTTTCTTTTATTTTCCATTCTACAACAAAATGAAGCAAAATAAATCCTCTGGGATTTTCTTTTTCTTTTTTTCTTTTATTATAGCTATGCTTCTCTAATTTTCTGAAACTGTTTCTTGCTAATTGCTCGCATAATTAACGTAAAATCTGCCTCAGGTAAATGTCCTCTCGTCTGCAAACCGCATTTTCCTGTCTGGTTATGGAAGAGAAAAGGTCCCAAAAAAGGTCCATACACTAAAATCTACGAGCTAATTCCGTTCCTCTGATAATCCAATATCCCTCGTTAATCAGCCACCTGCTTTATCGTTGTTGTTATTTACCTCAACGCGCTAATCCGTTCGGTTTACCTTGACACTTGCTCTTCCTATTTATGGCGTATTTCACTTTCTACGCATTACAAACGACACCTAGCTTCCTCTGTATCGTGTTTGGCACTGCACTGTCTGTGGGCAGTGTCTATCAGTGGTTCTCAACCCTTTTTAACAGCCGGGTCAGATCCAAAACCTGATTTTTTTTTCTTATTTTTTTTTACGGGCAGCACCAAAAAGAGTAAAACACAAATCAATGAAAAATTATTATATTTTTACAAGGAAGACCGTCGAGGGCTGCATGCACCCATGGAGCCGCGGCTGAGAACCACTACACACACACATGCATATATATATAGATATAGGTATAGGTATAAAACCACTATTATGCAACTCAGTGATAGACATAAACCAATACATAAATAATAAATAATATATATATTTTTAAATATATAACTGGCAATCTTTCGTCTCTAGTAGACCTTTCCGTCGATTTCCGTAAAAAATTTTTTTTTTACATATGGGCTTGCGGGAACTTTTGAAGTAATGAGAGCGAAAGAGACTAAGAGAAAGCGATTGTATGACGAGGGAAGTTCTTTTGAAGTTACCGTGCATGGGAATCATTGATGTACATGTGTGTGTGTTTGATGGGGTGTGGGAGACAGACAGTATGTTGTGTAAGTGAAGTGCTTCTGTTAGTGTGTGTAAAGAGACAGAGTAATGTGTGAAAGAAAGAGATAACTGACATTTTTTACTCGGTGTATGTGTATATGTATGTATATTACTTCAAAAGTTCCCGCAAGCCCATATGTAAAAAAAAATTTTTTTACGGAAATCGACGGAAAGGTCTACTAGATACGAAAGATCGCCATATAACTTATAACTAGATCTCAAAAAGTATAAAATGAATGATAAATATATAATATAATAAGTAATATATGTATGTATATATAGGCATAATTACAGCTGTGTACCCCACCCCCGACTTAATTAGTTATGCTTTTATACCGAGTATCAAAAGAAAACTTTAAAAAAAAATTTTTTTTTACTCTACATGTTTGCGTCAAAACTCAAAATAATTCATAACTTTATAATTGTTAAACCCATTTTGTTAAAAACTATCTTGCTCTAATTGTGGTGTACCCTGCGGTGTATATATGCCAATACACTATATGTGTGTGTGTGTGTGTGTACCATTTTACCCTGCTTTGTGTGTTTGATGAACGGAAATGAAGTCACAATTTTCAGTAAGGAAAATGTCCCACTTCCCCTTACACAACCGAAAATAATAGCGATAAAACAATGTATGAAATGGTTGTTTTATTAAGTGACAATGCGTGTCTCGTACACAATGACAATACACTTTATATATATATATAATATTAGATGACATTAAGCGATGCGTTGGGGGAATATAAATCACGTGTTTATTTTAGTATCTGAAATAAAACAATGAAGCAAAAAGAAAGCAAAAATCATTAACGCAGGTTTTTAAATAGCACCGTGACATATATGTCGTGTAAATGTATCTCACAAACACGCATATACAAGGTAGATGGACACACATGCACACAAGCGTCAGTTAGTGACTGTGTGCCGTGTTGATAGGGGCTGGATGATTTGACAGGATCCGATAGGTAGGAGGATTATAACGAACCCCATTGGCCTATTATAAAATCACAGGGGTAGAAAAGTCATAATTTTGGCTAAGGGGAGGTGAAAAGTCACAATTTATGGTGGCTGGTAATAAAGTCACAATTTTGTTCAGAAAAGAAAGTCAGGTAATCAAACAAAAATATGCTTGAGGTAGAGATTGTTTGCCAACATAACATGGCAGTCCTGGTTTAGGACGAATGTTGCTGTAATTTAGCCCCAAGAGACATCGTCTCCAGCTGGCTATACGACACGATCTGTGTCCTTATATTTTTGAACAAGGGAATCTAGCACCCCTACTCAGCTCAAAACAATATCTGTGTATCATGATTTCCGGGTTATTTTCCTTCATCAGCACAGAATAATTGTTTGGCTAGAGGTGGTGCTGCCAAATTCCCGTTCGAAATATATAGTTTTCAAAGTGACAACTAGTTGCTGATTTATAAATTAGAAAATTACTGTTTTTAGATCTCACAACGTGAGATATTCAGCAACAGTACTTTAGAGTAAAGATTGTTAGCCAACATTACATGGCAGGCCTTGTTTAGGACGAATGTTGCTGTAATTTAGCCCCAGGAGACACACGGATATTGTTTTGAGCCGAGTGGGCGTGCTAGATTCCCTTGTTCAAAACTATAAGAGCACAGATCATGTCGTAAAGCCAGCTGAAGACGATGTCTCCTGGGGCTAAATTACTGCAGCATTCATCCTAAACCAGGACTGCCATGTTATGTTGGCAAACAATCTTTACTACAAAGTACTGTTGCTGAATATCTCTTGTGAGATTTAAAAATAGTAATTTCCATTGATTCTATTCTTTGATTTGTCTTGAACTAAGTGCACAGGTTTGTCTGAACCGTAGACATGACCTGTGGGAAATTACGGAGACATGAGAGAATGAGTCAGGTTTATTATCCTGAGAAAACTCCGTTGCATCTATTGAGCCATATGTCATTGTACAGGGTGGGGGTGAGAACCTTGTAGATACAATCAAATTTACTGTATCGCATCTGCAAACAAATGCAGAGCTTATACCAGGGCTTTTAATATTCAAAATTTTTAGGAGCAGTGTAGTGTGCTATTCATGAAGTCAGCTACAGAAAATACATTTTTAAACTCTTCCTAAAGGACAAGTGATAAAGACAAAACAGGACTCTGCTGCTAGTCATCATCATCATTGTTTAATGTTCGCTTTCCATGCTAGCATGGATTGGACGATTTTGACTGAGGGCTGGCGAACCAGACGGCCACACCAGGCTCCAATCTTGATCTAGCAGAGTTTCTACAGCTGGATGCCCCTCCTAACGCCAACCACTCCGAGAGTGTAGTGGGTGCTTTTTACGTGCCACCGGCACGGGGCCAGTCAGGCGGTACTGGCAATGACCTCGCTCGAATCTTTTTACACATGCCACCGACACAGGTGCCAGTAAGGCGACGTTGGTAACGATTAGGCTCGAATGGTGCCCTTTTACGAGCCACCAGCACAGAGCCAGTTGGCTGCTCTGGCAACGATCACACTCGGATGGTGCTCTTGGCACCCTACTAGCACGGGCACAAGTGCCAGTAAGGCAACGCTGGTAACGATCACACTTGAATGGTGCCCATAAATACCATATCCTAACACCTGGCAATCACCTGAGCCAGTGTATGCTGAAATCATAGGCTGCAGCAAGGTGGATGTGAACTATTTCGGCAGACAAACTTATTGGGTCAATAGCAAATATCACTAAATGCTGCAGGGATGAACAGACACTCTGCAAAATGTCAAAGGCCAGGACCAACCAGTTCAGTCGCCAAACTACCATAGGTTTGTGAACAGGGGGAGAAAGGGGTTGTGCTTGCACCCACTAAAACTTTTGGGAGCAGGGGTAATAAAATTGCTTTGAACATCCTGGGTTATTCAAGCTAACTCCAAATCCAGGATTTCTTTTAGGGAGCTGCACCAAAAACAAAGTAAAACGCAAGTCAATTTTTTTAAAATTTATATTTACAGAGGGAAGACCATGAAGGGCCACCATAACGATGTTTGAGGGCCCCATGCACTCCTGGGACCTGAAATATGCCATCAGCACACACCATGACTACAAATGATAGTAGTTCACATAAGTGCAGGAATGGATATTTATTTAGGAGATGCAAACCCAGGTCCAACCCAGGATGTTCAAAGCAATTTCATTACCCCAGCTCCCAAAAGTTTCAGTGGGTGCAACTTATTTCATCGGTTCTTTAGCTGAACCACTAAATTACAGGGATGTAAACAAACCAACACTAGCTGTCACACAGTGGTGGGGGCAGCACACACGCACACATCAAGGTCACCAGCCCCTATCCACATACACATTCTCACACACCTTCATTTTGGGATTACCACTACTTTATTATCTCCCTTCTTCCTAGCTCACCAGTGTGACCCCAGTGTCCGGCATTCGCCATGATAGATCGCTAGCCACTAAACGTTTCTCCCCCTGTTCACAAGCCTATGGTAGTTTGGCGACTGAACTGGTTGATCCTGGCCATTGACATTTTGCAGAGTGTCTGTTCATCCCTGCAGCATTTAGTGATATTTGCTATTGACCCAATAAGTTTGTCTGCCGAAATAGTTCACATCCACCTTGCTGCAGCCTATGATTACAGCATACACTGGCTCAGGTGATTGCCAGGTGTTAGGCTTTGGTATTTATACCAGCAGCAGAGTCCTGTTTTGTCTGTATCACTTGTCATTTAGGAAGAGTTTAAAAATGTATTTTCTGTAGCTGACTTCATGAATAGCACACTATGCTGTGAGGCTGTCATTGATGGTATTTCTTTGGCTCTTCAATTACCATCATTCCATCTTCTCTACCCACTTTTCGTAGGGTGGTCATGGGGCTAGAGTCTTCAGGTACCTCCTCTTTAGGGTCCTATCAGAAGTGGCCTCCATTAGACTTTCCAATCCATGCAAGCCTAGAAAACTGAACTCTAAACAATGTTAATGATGATTACCACACTTGTCATGTTTGCTGACAGGCTTGTCAGAAGAGAACTTCAAATCTCTCTCTATATAAAGCTGAAGTTGTGTGTGTGTGGCAGGTTTGGTAGCCTTCAATTACCACTATCTCCTCCAAGACCCTGTGGTGCAAGTTGACCAAAATTGAGAGTATGATAGAAGACGGCTTGCTCTTCCTTCCATAGAAGAAAAAATTCAAATCGGACCATGTTAACACCAAAAATTTTTTACATCAAAAAGGTGCTTTTTATTCTATAAAAATCCCTATTTTTTACGATTTTTTGACTGCTGTGTTGCCATTTTTCGGTGTATTTCAACCAGAAAAATGTTCACCCAAAGAGAATAACAAGCTACATAATGCAAATTTTTTTATTTTCAAAAATTCCAATTCTAAAGGGTCGAAAACAAACCCGAGTAACGCTGGGCAATACTGCTAATAACATCCAGCATTTTAACTAATAAAGAAATGTGCCTGAAAAACAGAAAACGCACTTGCACACACGTGTGTGTTTCCAAATTTGACCTCTGATTTATCTCTTTCATTCCGTTCAGTGCATATTGATGGAATCTGTTAGCAACTAACCTAATTCCTACACCTTATACTAACTACACCACATCATTAGTATTTGACTAGATACTAACAACATGGCTTTTGCTATCAGTTTCCTACTTGTTGTTGATAAACTCAACGAGAAGAAAAATTTAGAATCTATAGGCACAAGTGTTGCTGTTTGGTAAGAAGTTTGCTTCACAACCACATGTGTGCATATATTTGTGTGTGTGTGTGTGTGTGTGTGTTTTATGTTTTCCAGTTTCAGCTCTTGAGCTGTGGCCATGCTGGGGCACCGCCATTTAAAATAATATCTGTGCATCGGCCGGGAAACGAACCCGGGCCGCCCGCGTGGCAGGTGAGCATTCTACCACTGAATGTGTGTGAATATGTATCATCATCATCATTTAATGTCATCTTCCATGCTGGCATGGGTTCGACTGGTTGACAGGAGCTGATAATCCAGAGGATTGTGCCAATCTCTTTTGTCTGCTTCGGCAAGGTTTTTGCGGCTGGATGCCCTTCCTAACACCAACAGACTGGGTGCTTTTTACGTGGCACCAGCAAGGTGACCAACTAACTTGCCAGACCAAGACCTCTCGACTGAGAGAGGGAGTCGTATTGAGGGAAGTGGTTTTTTTACCAGGTGATGAGGGGTTAAAGTATGCCAGAGGCCCAGAAATAGGTGTCCCGTTGTAGAGGAGATACATGGTTGCCTTACTTGGAGAAGAAAAAGGCTAGAGAGGTGATAGAGCGAGACAAAGAGATGGTGGCGATGTGCCAGGGCATATTCCCAAGATAGGAGACGAATATAAATGGAATGGCAGAGGATTGCCCAAAGTGTATGAGTATGAACTTCACAAAGATACAGAGGGGAAGAGTAGAGGAAGAATGCAGTGAGTGGTGAAACAGGTATATAGGGGCAGTGACAGCAATGAGACACTGGTCGTTGCCAGTGCTGCCTGACTGGCACGTAAAAAGCACCATTTGAGCCTGGCTGGTGTCAGTGCTGCCTGACTGGCTCTCATGCCAGTGGCATGTAAAAAGAGCCCACTACACTCTCGGAGTGGTTAGTGTTAAGAAGGGCATCCATCTGTAGAAATTTTGTCAGATCAGATTGGAGCCTGGTGTAGTAGCCTTCTGGTTTGCCAGCCTTCAGTCAAACAATCCAACCCATACCAGCATGGAAAGCAGAAAGCGGATGTTAAGCGACAGCGATAGTTGGCAGTGGGTGGACACAAGAGAGACGACAAAACAGTGTTGCATTACAGGAGTGAGGAGGGGGAGACAAGCACAGTGCTAGAAGAGGTGTGGTTTGGTCCTTTGGGGGTGGGATGTGTGAATTGTGATTAGACGTCATTGGCTGGTGTCCTTTACTTGTAGCCCTGGGTCAACCAATCATTGCGAATGGAATGGCATGAAGGAACCTGAAGAGGCCTGGCATGTATGTGTGTGTCTTTGCATGTTTGTGTTAGAGTGAGTTCATATTTCCTCTCACCTTTGCATGTGTTAACTGACTGTAAACAATACAGACAGTGTATTGTATAGGCGCAGGAGTGGCTGTGTGGTAAGTAGCTTGCTAACCTACCACATGGTTCTGGGTTCAGTCCCACTGCGTGGCATCTTGAGCAAGTGTCTTCTGCTATAGCCCCGGGCCGACCAATGCCTTGTGAGTGGATTTGGTAGACAGAAACTGAAAGAAGCCTGTCGTATATATGTACATATATATATATACTAGCAGTATCGCCCGGCGTTGCTCAGGTTTGTAAGGGAAATAACTATAAAGCATTTTTAGAGAGTTATAGCAAAAAAATGGAAAAAAAATGATGGTAAATTTTTTTTTTGAGAGTAATAAAAGGTTGAGTTGCGTCCCCTAGACAGTCTGTGGTTTGTTTTTTTTTATTCTCGACCCCATGTCGAATTTATCGATTTTTTTCAGAACTGGGGGAACTTTTCAAAATTTTCGCTGCGTTAGTTTTGAATTATGACATTGGGCTATGTGTGTGTCAAGTTTCATCAGAATCGGTTGAAAGCCGTGGTCAGGGTGAGGGTACGAGAAAACAGACACACAGAAACACGCACAGACAAACTGCCGTTTATATAGAGAGAGATATATATATATATATATATATATGTATGTGTGTGTCTGTGTTTGTCCCCCTAGCATTGCTTGACAACCGATGCTGGTGTGTTTACGTCCCCGTCACTTAGCGGTTCAGCAAAAGAGACCGATAGAATAAGTACTGGGCTTACAAAGAATAAGTCCCAGGGTCGATTTGCTCGACTAAAGGTGGTGCTCCAGCATGGCCGCAGTCAAATGACTGAACCAAGTAAAAGAGTAAAGAGTGTGTTTTGATTGCAGTCAACCGTGAAGCGCATAGCTCGACTTCTTGACATGTTGCACAATCTTTGTAAACAAAAAGGCTTCTTTAAATGGTGGTGTTTTCTCTCCCCACCTTCCACCCCGGCTCACTGCATAATTATGTCTGAGCTGTTTGTTGTTCAGTAGACTACGGAAGTATTGCTGTACTCGGCAACAGGTGGGGCATCGTATTGTAGAAAATCTGTCTGAACGACTTCTAATTTCCATGCTTGCATGGGTCAAATAGATGTTGAAAGTGATGACGATGATGATGATGATGATATATAACTGTTCTTTGATACATTGACAAAGGCTAGGTGCCATAGAAACTCAGAAGACAAAAAAGGAAAGCCTGGTTAAAACTATTTGGTAACCCCTAGAATTTCCTCTATGTGTAATATTATGTAATGTTATAATCATCATCATTTAACGTCCGCTTTCCATGCTGGCATGGGTTGGACGGTTCAACTGGGGTCTGGGAAGCCAGAAGGCTGCACCAGGCCCAGTCTGATCTGGCAGTGTTTCTACAGCTGGAAACACTGCTGGAATCATTTTCAGAGATGTTTCAGAGTCACCTGTACTTTAAGGTTTACTATCTGTTTTAGTGTGGATTGAAGTCAGCCACCTTGATATAGTGTTGTCTGTAGTTGTGCTTTCCTTAAATCATCATCATCATCATCCGTTTTCCATGCTGGCATGGGTTGATTTCAGTATCTTTACATTCTGAGTTCAGATGCAGCTGAGATCAACTTGGCCTTTCATCCTTTCACAGCCAAAATAAATACCAGTTGAACCCTGGACTCAATGTAATCAACTTAGCCCCACCCTGAACTTGAAACCAATATAGTCCAATCTCTAACCTTCTGTCACTCTTCCCACACTCTTATTATGGAGTTACCCCCACCCTTTCCTTCCTCCTTCCTCAGTCTGTATTCTCTCTTACATTTACCTTCAACCTTTCATGAAGGTTCTAATATCCTGTCACCACCATTTTTATCTCCTTTCCAGCTACCCCTACCCACCTTCATACAATGTAGGATAGCCATATATCTCCTCTATAGCAACACACCTGGGCTTGTCCCTCTGTCACTTTCTAGCCTTCAGTACCTGGCATACCATCGGCACAGAGACTTGGGAGACACTTGCTGCCGACCGCTCATCCTGGCGCAGCGCAACCACCACAGGAGCAAAGACAGCCGAGGAGAGACGGATTCAGTCAGCAGAACAGAAACGCCAGAGCCACCTGCACCAATAGCACAGCCCCTACCCACTTCTGCCCCACCTGTGGGAGGGGCTTTCTTGCCCGGATTGGCCTCACCAGCCACCTCCGGTCTCATAGCAGCAATTCCACCAAATGATGTCAATGGTCATCTTCGAACCCGAAGGACGAACATTATTACCTGGCATAAACCAACTTCTTCCTTTCTCAAATACGCTGTCATTCAGTCATGGGTTTTTTTTTGGGGGGGGGGGGGGGGTCCCTTTACCTCTCTTTATTTTGTCTTGCAAATTACTTTGACTGTAAAGTGGATGCTGTTAGGAAGAGCATCCAGCCGTAGAGACCGTGGCAAAGCTGGCGTTGGAGCCTGATGCGGCTCTGGCTCATCAGACCCTGTCGAACCATCCAACCTATGCCAACATGGAAGATAAACATTAAATGATGATAATGATAGCTGTGTATCTCACACGTTTACAAAAGTGATCTAACGTGTAAGTAATTCCAGAGAGTACTGTTATGGGTTTATAGGATATCACAAGTTGATTGATGGACAAAATGGCAATTTGTAACCCTTTCTCAGCCCTTAATGGCCCAGTCCACCTAGCTGTAAATGTAGATGTCTCTGAACCCCTTACTCTGCTTATTTATTCACATTGTTTCATGTTAATCATGTGTTACCTCGTTTCAATACTTCAATGATGTGATTGCTTATTTTGAGAATGACATTGACAGGTAGGAAGCGAGGCCAGATCTGGTGGTTTGAACAAAAGTAAACTGCCACTCTGACAATTATGACAATGAGAGTACCACCAATTGGTCCCCTCAAGAGAACGGCTTACTTTTTTACTTGTTTCAGTCATTTGACTGCGGCCATGCTGGAGCGCCGCCTTTAATCGAGCAACTTGACCCCAGGACTTATTCTTTTGTAAGCCCAGTACTTATTCTATCGGTTTCTTTTGCCGAACCGCTAAGTAACGGGGACATAAACACACCAGCATCGGTTGTCAAGCAATGCTAGGGGGACAAACACAGATACACACAAACACACACTCGCATATACATACATATATATATATATACATATATACGACAGGCTTCTTTCAGTTTCCGTCTACCAAATCCAAACACAAGGCTTTGATCGGCTCGAGGCTATAGTAGAAGACACTTGCCCAAGGTGCCACGCAGTGGGACTGAACCCAGAACCATGTGGTTGGTAAACAAGCTACTTACCACACAGCTACTCCGAAATTAACCTGCAAGTGGTTGAACATACTCCATAATGTAGTTCTCAGGGGGGCTTCAGCATGACACGGAATATGATAAGGTTAGCCCTCCTGAATTACAGGTACAACTCATTTTTGGCAGCTGAGTGGACTGGAGGAATGTGAAATGAAGTGTCTTGCTCAAGGAGACAATAGGCTGTGGGATATAGAACTCACAACTCTACAATCATGAGCTAAATACTCTCCCCCACTGCATCACATACAGCAGGTAGAATATATGGGGGCTGCTTAAGAAATATAGTGTTTTCACAAAATTTTACATCACTTCAGTTTCAGGAATGCCAGCTTATTAAAATTATATTCCAACCCATGTTTTTTGGGGTTGTTTTTTTATTTTTCTGCAGACATCAATGCCCTGTAAGGGGCATGATCATGTCTCCATATTTCCTGTCCAAGCCTTTCAAAACCTCCTACCTTGGTGAGGTGTTATTTGCATTTTTAAAGAGTAAACCGGTTGATCTAAGGCTACTGGCTCGGCAGAACTATTTATATAACTCTGTTGGGTTGTTGTTCGTTTCACACACAAATAATCAGCCACAACAGTCAGGTGCCCTCCCCGTGGCCAGGATTCAATTTCCTGACTCTCCAGTTCTGTGTTGTGCTGCAAGCATACACTCAGCCAGGTTCCAGTTTTTCCAGTCCATTCTTTGATGTTACAATCCACTAACATCTTTCCAGCTTCTCTCTCTCTCTCTCACACACACACTGTTCATACACACACACTCTACAACACTGTGTATGAACTCTATACTTGGAATGAACAATTTTAAATACTGTTGAGTTTTTCTCATAAGGTATTGGAATCTTACATATAAAGCATTCTGCCTAAAAAATGGATCTACAAATTCAATATCCATAGATATCTTGCATCTATTTTCCTTCCTCCACCTCACTCTCGATTTTGTATCACATCTAAGCTAACTATGACTTAACTATCCTCTCACACCGTCTCCGATGAAGGGATATAATTAATAAATATCCTAGAAACAGCTGTAAGACCTTCTTTGTATAAATGTTCTAATATCTACACAGCCTTGGTTTTTTTATCTCATTACGCAGAAATTTCTTTTATATATATATATATATATATATATATATATATATCTTAATAAATACACCTTCAAATTTAGAACAAGCAACTTGCTCAGTAATACATAATTACTTTGTTACGTAAACAGAATTTCTTTTTCTTTTCTTGAATAACTAAATTACCGGTTGCAGCAAACAATTGAGAAAACAAAAACATCAAAAATAACAATAACAACAAAAACATCCTTCAAGGAAAAAAAAAAAACCACTGACACATTCAAGTAAATACATCAAAGAATCAAGCCATTCAACAAAACCGTTCTTAGCACCAAGAAGCAGCAACCAGGGAGGCAGCTACGTGCAACCCACCAACATGTCCTTGATACTGTAAGGACCCCACAACCAACATCATTCAAGAATGATGTATATTGGGGACTGTTTTTTTTTTTTTTTTTGTCTGTGTGTGTGTCGTCGTCATCATCATCATCATCTGTTTTCCATGCTAGCATGGGTTCGACGGTTCAACTGGGGTCTGGGAAGCCATGGAGGCTGCACCAGGCCCAGTCTGATCTGGCAGTGTTTCTACAGCTGGATGCCCTTCCTAACGCCAACCACTCCGTGAGTGTAGTGGGTGCTTTTTGCGTGCCACCTGCACAGGTGCCAGACGAGGCTGACAAACGGCCATGATCGGATGGTGCTTTTTATGTGCCAGACGAGGCTGGCAACGGCCACGTTCAGATGGTTCTCTTACGTGCCACCGGCACTGGTATCACAGCTACAATTTCCATTGATGTTGATCGATTTCGATTTTGATTTTGATTTTCACTTGCCTCAACAGGTCTTCACAAGTAGGGTCATTGTTTTAATGCTTGGGTTGGACAGACTTTGTTGAAGTAGATTTTCTATGTCCAGATGCCTTCCCTGTCACCAGCCTTCACCTGTTTCCAAGGAAGGTCATATTTTTCCATATTTTCATGGAAGCTTGGAAACAAAGAACACAGCTTGTATGATGGTTACAACTATCGCTTGATGACAAGACAAGCATACACACACACACACACCACACACACACAGGCATTGATATCTAAGGACGTTTTCTACAGTCTATGGCATTCTAAACAACACATCCAAGTTAGATCAGATGTGCTAATTAATATTCATTGCTAAGGCTGCTTCTGTCACTGTTAGCTAATTTATATGCACACACATGCATGCACACACACACACACACACACACACACACACATCTGTATGATTAACTCTTCCTAAACTTTAGTTGCCAACAAGCCAAAGGCAAAACAGCATATTCATTTTATTATAGCCCAGGGCTGTAGTGAACACTTGGCCAACATACCTATTTCTTTACTACCCACAAGGGGCTACACACAGAGAGGACAAACAAGGACAGACAAACAGATTAAGTCGATTATATCGACCCCAGTGCGTAACTGGTACTTATTTAATTGATCCCGAAAGGATGAAAGGTAAAGTCGACCTCGGCGGAATTTGAACTCAGAACGTAACAGCAGACGAAATACCGCTAAGCATCTCGCCCGGCATGCTAACGTTTCTGCCAGCTCACCGCCAACATATCACTCACTCAAATTGAACCTGAAGTCACAGGGTTGGGAAGCACACAAGCTTATTAATTCAACTTAATTGCTATGGTATAATAATTCATTTAATAGGGTAACGCAGCTTGAAACCACTAATTGATGTGCCTTTAATTTTAGATATTAGATAAGAGTCTCTGCAATGGTAATTTTGTGTTTTTTATTTATTTATTTTTTTCTAGCCATACATCATGGGTGGAGTTGTTTATTTGTTGAAGTAACTGATTTTACTATTAGATATAAGTACAGGCATGGCGGTATGGTAAGAAACTTGCTTTCCAACCTCATGGTTCTGGGTTCAATCCCACTGCATAGCACCTTGGGCAAATGTCTTCTACTATAGCCATGGGCCGACCAAGCCCTTATGAGTGGACTTGGTAGACAAAAACTGAAAACTGAAAGAAGCCTGTTGTGTGTTTGTGTGTGTGTGTGTATATATATATATATATATATATATATATATATACACACATCATCATTATCATCATCGTTTAACGTCCGTTTTCCATGCTGGCATGGTTTGGATGGCTCGACTGGGGTCTGGGAAGCCAGGAGGCTTCTGTCTGATCTGCACCAGGCTCCTGTCTGATCAGACATGGTTTCTACAGCTGGATGCCCTACCTAACACCAACCACTTCGAGAGTGTAGTCTGTGCTTTTTACATGCCACCAGCACAGGGGCCAGAGGGGGTTGGCAATAACCATGATTGGTTGGTGCTTTTTACGTGCCACCAGCACGGAAGCCAGTCAGGGAGGTGCTGGCATTGACCATGTTCATATGATGCTTTTTATGTGCCACTGGCACAGGGATCACAACAACAATTTCCATTTGATTTTGATGGACTTGACTCAATAGGTCTCCTCAAGCATGGCATGTCACCCTACAATCCAAGGTACATATATCATCATCATCATCATCGTTTAACGTCCGTTTTCCGTGCTAGCACGGGTTGGACGGTTCGACCTGGGTCTGAGAAGCCAGGGGCTGCACCAGGCTTCAGTCTGATCTGGCAGTGTTTCTACAGCTGGATGCCCTTCCTAACGCCAACCACCCCGCGAGTGTAATGGGTGCTTTTTATGTGCCACCTGCACAGGTGCCATGGGGGGTCTGGTATCGGCCACGATCGGTTGGTGCTTTTAACGTGCCACCGGTCTTTCAAGTGCTTAGAACCTTCCTGATAATCCTTGCTGTCCCTTAGAGGCAAACTTTCTTTGGGAACTCTACCGGGCATTCTATTTCAATCTCCTTCAGCCATTTGTCTCTAGTATTATGAGGACAGATACATTCCTCTTTGGTAGAGCTCTCATTGACTATTTCAAGTTTCACTTGAAAGGGAAATTGAAAGTAGAGAGAGAGAGAGAGACGTGCTGTCCTCGAGTGAGTTCATTGAAAGGAGGGTGAAAGTTGCATAAATGGCACCTCTCTAAGTGTAGACCTGTGAGTCGGTGAGAAGGAATTGAAGAGGGCACTTGCTCTTGGGGTTTCAAGGAAATCTCAAACGGTGGGATTCCTCGATAATCTCTAAAGACGTTCCTGTTTCAGGAGGGCTACATCTCTATCATCCCACCACTTTTTTTCTTAAACCTTTGTATGCTATGCATTTGTCCCTTCTTTTTCAGTGTATACCGTCTATTCTTTCTTTTCTTTTTTTTTTATCATTTCATTATTATACGTAAACCCCCACACTTTATGTCTGCTTCTTTTGTCCCCCTTGTCCTTCACCCTCGTGACAAATAAATGAAATACTTATTATAGGCGCAGCAGTGGCTGTGTGGTAAGTAGCTTGTTTACCAACCACATGGTTGCGGGTTCAGTCCCACTGCGTGGCACCTTGGGCAAGTGTCTTCTGCTATAGCCCCGGGCCGACCAATGCCTTGTGAGTGGATTTGGTAGACGGAAACTGAAAGAAGCCTGTCGTATATATGTATATATATATAAGTGTGTGTGTATATGTTTGTGTGTCTGTGTTTGTCCCCCTAGCATTGCTTGACAACCGATGCTGGTGTGTTTACGTCCCCATCACTTAGCGGTTCGGCAAAAGTGACCGATAGAATAAGTACTGGGCTTACAAAGAATAAATCCCGGGGTCGATTTGCTCGACTAAAGGCGGTGCTCCAGCATGGCCGCAGTCAAATGACTGAAACAAGTAAAAGAGTAAAGAGAGTGTCTACCACAAATGCAGGTCCAAATATCTTATTTACTGTGTGCAAAAATAAAATCCATTATTATAGGCATTTCCACTTTATTGTAAAAGCACCTTTCTATACAGTTCTCTCTCTCTCTCATATACATGGCTCTACCTATTTCTACTCAATGATATAAAATGTTTTCTGTTGTACATTGAATATCTCCAACTTGCATATCCAGTTTTAGATGTCAGGTTGTACATAAAAGGCGGTGTGCATTAGTAATTTCCTTCGGTTTCTTTTTATTTACATAATATCTTTTGTTGTTTATCTGTGGCAGTCATTAAACTGTGGCCATGCTGGAGCACTGCCTTGAAAGGTTATAGTCAAGACCTACTTACTCTATCAGTCTCTTGCCGAACTGCTAAATTACAAGGACATAACCAAACCAACAATGGTTAATAGTTATGAAGGTAGTTATTTCTAAGCTTAACTCTTTTATTACCAACTCGGCTGAAACTGGCTCTGTAGTACAAATGTTTTGTTACCATAAGTTTTCAATTAAAATCTCCCACCAAACCTTGGTCACAATTTATTTTCTTAACAATAGCTTAATGATAGCTAAGTTATTTTACTAAATTCTTTGTTATATTTAAAATAACTGAAAGAAGCATAGAGCATCCCAAAAGAAATATGGTAACGAAAGGGTTAATAGTTATTTATATTTATATATTTTTGAAGATGTACTTGCATAGCAAGTGACCTGATCTGAGATCATGTGCTGGAACAAAAACAATTGCAGCGTGGAAGGTGTTTATAAGCCATTTAAAAACACATGAAAACCGTTAGATTCACTTCAACATCTAAATTTAATTTGCCAAAATATTTTTGTCGCTCTGAGACCACGATCTGTTCACTGACAAAATTCCGTGCTGCGTTTGTTGTATTTATATAATTTTGAGTATAAATAAGTTATTTATTATTGTGGATGTACATATGATAACTTGTGATTGCCCACGGGCATATGGCGTAGTGGTTAAGAGTGTAGGCTACTAACCCCAAGATTCCGAGTTCGATTCCAGGCAGTGACTTGAATAATAATAATAAGAACATTGAAAAATATCTTAGGAATGAGAACCCAGGTTCGAAATTTTCCCAAGACACCAGATGAAGGCTGGAGGGTATATCAGCCGAAACGTTGTGTTAACAACAAACAAGATGGGGACAAATATCCGTCAAATGTAAATAGTGTAAATAATGTATTAATTCTTGCATATTATATCTTTAGATATGTTGTTATTGAAATAATGATAAAATGTCAATATTGATTTGTTGTGAAGTATTATAGAATGTGACCTCGTGTGTACCGTTGGCGATTTTTTTTTCCTCTGTCTTCCCTTCTCGGGATCTTTCCTTCTCCTATGTTTCCGACAAAGAGCTCCGCTCGAAACGTTAAACCCTCTGTCTTCCCTTCTTTCCTGAGCGTCCAATTTGTGAATCTAACGGTTTTTGCATGTTTCTTAAATGGCTTATAAACACCTTCCACACTGCAATTGTTTTTGTTCCAGCACATGATCTCAGATCAGGTCACTTGCTATGCAAGTACATCTCCAAAAATATATAAATATAAATAACTATTAACCCTTTCGTTACCATATTTCTTTTGGGATGCTCTATGCTTCTTTCAGTTATTTGTTCCACGTCCTCGTGTTGTGTTTTTTTGTGTTTTCTTGTTTGGATTAACATTATAGAATATTAGGTTGTCAGGTGGTGTGGTGGGGACAAACATGCACACGTGCAGGCTTTCCGCACCGTTTCCATTTGTCGAATCCACTCAGAAGACATTGGGTCAGGTCAGGGATTGAACCCAAAACCACAGAGCCTGCACAGTGAGCTCGTTAGCTACACGGATATCTTAAGAAGAAAAGCGGTTCTCCTTGTTATTTATCTCTGCTGACCGGCCCTCAATGACTAACTTATGATCAAAGACTTCCAACATGTAAAGCACCCTGTCTCCTTTTTTTTTTATCCCCATGCCCCCATACTGCCTTATCAAATGTATCCTTCCATTTGGAAGACGGACAGAGGAATCTGGCTGCTATTTCTGGCTGCTCTAGTAACTACATGGCTTCAAATAAGCTGAGGATAGACATTAGATTTGGACTCTGCCCCACCAAATCATATCTTAGATTTATAATTATATAATAATGTGTCACAGAGTTAGGTTTGCAATAATAAATAAATAAATAAATACAGCCATGTTAGGTTAATATTTTCACTAAAACTGACTAAAAACTTTGCCCTTTTTATCTCTTTTACTTATTTCAGTCATTAGACTGCGGCCATGCTGGGGTTTGAAGAATTTTTAGTTGAACAAATCAACCACAATTTTTTTTTTAAACTAGCACTTATTCTGTCGGTCCTTTTTGCTGAATCACTAAGTTATGGGGATGTAAACTTACCAACACTTGTCAAGCGGGGGGTGGGGGGCAAATACACACACATACAACAGGTTTCTTTCAGTTTCCATCCATTAAATCTACTCACATGTGGTGGGACTGAACTCAGAATGATGTGATTGGGAAGCAGACTTCTTACCACCCTGCCACGCCTGCATTTCAACACCCATATGAAAATAAAAACAAACCTTCCTCACTCAGAAAAACTTTTTATTCTACCATAGTCATGGCCGGTGCCAGTACCACCTGTCAGGCACATAAGACCACCATTCAAGTATAGCCGTTACCTGTGTTGATGGCACATGAAAAGCATCATTCAAGTGTGGCCGATGCCAGTGCTGCCTGACTGGCTCCCATGCTGGTGGCACATAAAAAATGCCCACTACACTCTCAGTGGTTGGCGTTAGGAAGGGCATCCAGCTTGCCAAATCAGATTGGAGAGCCTGGTGCAGCCTCCCAACTTGCATGTTCTCAGTCAAATCATCCAACTCATGCCAGCATGGAAATCGGATGTTAAACGATGATGATGATGAGGAAGGCTTATCAAACTTTTTATTAGAAGAAGGGCTTGGATGGGAATCGACAGATGGTATTGCCAGATGAATTGAAGGATCTAGCCAATAAGCTAAAAAAAATCAATACTTTTTAAATCACAAAGACCAGTTAATGATCTGGTGAGTAGCAGTTGTACTTTTCAAATCATGAATGCAAGGAGTACACAACTGTACAGCTGGTACTTAGTGTATCAAGTTGGAACATTAGCATGGCTTCATCGATTATTATCATCATCGTCATTTTAAACCAACTTTTTTATGCTTTGTCAAGGTAGATTTCCTGTGTTCAAATGCACTTCTTGTTGCCAACCCCCTCCTGTTTTCCAGTTTCCAAGTAAAGTAACATTTCCTTACAGCTAGACATGTTTTTGACAGACTGACTCCTGTGCCGGTGGCACGTAAAAAGCACCATCCGAATGTGGCCGATGCCAGCACCACTCTGACTGGCTCCCATGCCGGTGGCACATAAAAAGCAGCATCTGATCATGGTTGATGCCAGCCCCCTCTGGCCCCTGTGATGATGGCACGTAAAAAGCACCCAGTACACTCTCGGTGTGTTTGGCATTAGGAAGGGCATCCAGTTGTAGCAACATTGCCAGATCAGATTGGAGAGCCTGGTGTAGTCTCCTGGCTTCCCAGACCCCAGTCGAACCATCTAACCCATGCCAGCATAGAAAACGGACGTTAAATGATGATGATGTTGATGACTGGAAATAATAAACATTACTTGTAAGATGATGGCATTCAATTATAGCTATCACATGGTGTCAAGACAAGGGTGCACACACACAAATATCATTGGCAAGGATTCTATGTCTGGATGCCCTTCCTAATACCAACCACTTCACAGAGTGTACTTTGTTATTTATATGGCAACCTCACCACTGCTTTTTGCATAGCACTGTCACCAGTGCTCTATATATATATATATATATATATATATATATCTTCATTCCTGATCTCTTTGTCTCCCCGCCCCCAGCAAGATACCTGTTTCTGTCTCTCTGCCTCACTATAACCTTTCATCATCTGACACAAGAGCATCCCCTTCTCTCTTAAAAGATTTCCCCTTTTGTCTTGCAAGGTACTTGGCAACCCTGTCGGTGGAGGTGCCACTTAAAAGCACCCAGTCCACACTGTAAAGTGGTTGGCATTCGGAAGGGCATCCACCTGTAAAAACCTCACCAAAACTGACCTTGTCTGTGTTTGTGCCACATAAAAAGCACTAAGTCCACTCTGCTGAATGGTTGGTGTTAGGAAGGGCATCCAGCTGTAAAAACCTTGCCAAAACTGACCTTGCCTGTGCTTGAGCCATGTAAAAAGCACTAAGTCCCCTCTGCTGAGTGGTTGGTGTTAGGAAGGGCATCCAGCTGTAAGAATTCTGCCAAAACAGTCACAGAAGTCTGGTGCAGGCTTCTGCCTGGCTGGCTCTTGTCAAACCATCCAACCCATGCTAGCATGGAAGGCGGACGTTAAATGATGGTGATGAACTTAGCGGTTTGGCAAAAGTGACTAATAGCATAAGTACCAGGCTTTCAAAAAAAAAAATAAGTGCTGGGGTCAATTCATTCCACTAAAAATCCTTCAATGTGGTGCTGCAGCATGGCCACAGTCTAATGACTGAAACAAGTAAAAGATCAAAGGTGTGTGTTAGGCAGACGTTAAATGATGATGAGAGAGAGAGAGAGAGGGAGAGAGAGTCAGTCTGTAAGAAAGTCAATAGTTATTGTATGGTGTTTTTGCTGTGACATAATTAGTACTGAATGTCAGGAAAGTAAAGCTGTTGGAGGAGTGTGAATGAGAAAGCAGAATTAAGTCTACCTCTGTTGGTCATAAAAGCATTTTATGAGCTGTGTGTGAAAATGTGACTTTTATGGCACTGAGTCTAGAAAATCTTAAAAGCAATTACGATAGAAAGAGCTAAGCATTGTTTCGGCATTTTGAGACTGTGTGTGTACACAAACACATACAATAACTATTGACAGACACACACACACACACACACAGAAGTGACTAAATTGGTATGAATATGGTGGCTAGTATATACAGTTTCCATTGGGTGATCATCATTTTAACGTCCACTTTTCCCTGCTTGCATAGGTTGGACTGAGTTTATTGAGGCAGATTTTCAACTGCCTGACCCTTACCTTTTCGCAAGCAATGTAATATTTCCCTATGCCCTGGCATGTTTTTCACGGAATATTGGAAGTCTTCCAGACTGACTTTGCTGGATTCTTGTAGGAATATGTCCAGAACTGGACCAATGATCCCACCTTCTCCATCTAGAATAAGGACCCAGTGATGTAACAGCTTGCGTTTCATGGGACCACAAATGCTCAACATTCTACCAAACAACTTGAGAGATTTTCAAGCTGTAAAAGGTGGAAGTCTTCAAAGAGCATCTGGACAAATTTCTGGGATACCAGATGGACCCACATTGTGGAAGAGGCACAATGAGGAGCAGCTCCATCCAACTCACTACTCACTACAGATAAGAAATCCGAACCCACTGAAAGATGATGCTCCAGCTTAGCCTTAGCCTTTGGCTGAAACCAATAAAAGATATAGTTAAGAAATAGAAATAATGAACAAGTGGTTAAACTGATCTTATTTCTCTTTGTCGTATTGTATATTTACGCAGTACAGCATTTGTTTTTACAAACATCTAATGTACTAAATGTATATCATCATCATTATTGTTTAACATCTGTTTTCCATGCTGGCATGGGTTGGACGGTTTGACTGGGGTCTGGGAAGCCAGGAGGCTGCACCAGGCCCCAATCTGATCTGGCAATGTTTCTACAGCTAGATGCCTTTCCTAATGCCAACCACTCCGAGAGTGTAGTGGGTGCTTTTTATGTACCACCAGCACAGGAGCCAGAGGAGCTGGCATCAACCATAACTGGATGGTGCTTTTTACATGCCACCAGCACTGGCATCAGCCATGTTTGAATGGTGCTTTTTTACATGCTACTAGCACTGGGGTCACAACTACAACTTCCATTTGATTTGATTTTGATGTTGAAGTATTTGACTCAATAGGTCTCCTCAAGCACAGCATCTCATCCTACAATCCAAGGTACTTTTGAGTGGGCTGGTTATGCGACACTGGTGTAGGGGTTACAGCTGTGAACTCACTTTATTTGCCAGGTCTTCTCAGTCATAGCATACCTCCAGAGGTCTCAAGCTTCTTTCAGTTTCCATTTACCAGATCCACTCAAAAGGTTTTAGTCAGCCCAAGGTTATCATAGAGGACACTTGCCCAAGTTATGCAGTGGGAATGAACCAGGGACCGTGTGGTTGGGAAGCAGACTTCTTACCACACAGCCACTCTTAGGTTATTGAGGCTGTCCTGTTTATTTATTGTTTAATTACCAATGTTAATCTTCCAACTGAAATTCCTTAATTAACATTTTTGTTAACATATTTGTTGAAATACTCTGGCTTTGTTTCCATTTATTTTGGAAATAACAAAGAATTTAATAAAATGCATTCTGTCATTTTTAGAACATAAATTGGCATGAGAATTCAGTGGGAAGTATTTAGGTTGCACTCAAACAGGAAGCTTGTATCATAGAACCAGGAGCATTCTGGGGCAGGTTAGTTCCAAAAGGGTTAATAAATACAGTGCAAAACTTTTAATAGGATATGCTTGCAAAATATTGTTATTTTGGGAGGGTCATTATACCACTGATAACACATGCACAGGTTCAATACCACTTCGTAATTGTCAGTCAATTGGTTAAGTATCTAACCAATTAACTAATCAATCATTTGTTTAATATGATGGTTAAACAATTGATTGTTTTTTTAGTCAAAGCCCTTTCATCGTTATTTCTGACCTTTGTAATGACTTGCCCTTTCCCTTCAAGGTCTGCCCCGAGTCTGTCTAAGAATTGGTTTTATGCTTGTGTGAATGTAGATGTGTATTTGCTTAGAAGAGAAGGTAAGAGTGTGAGAGTAACCAATTGACTAATAAAGAAGTGATGCTGAACCAGTGCATGTGTCGTTATTGGTGTAAAAACCCTCCCAACACAACAAGATTTGTTTCACATCAAGAATCTTGCAGACCAAATAGAAAAATAATGTAAAATATTATTTGTTCAATAATTCAGCTGTTTAACAAAGATGACAAAATGGGTTGGGGGTTGACTTGTTATTCCAAAGGTTGACAGTATGTATTGTGTCACCAGAACTGTTGTGTTGCTAAGGTCAAGACATTCAGTTCTCGGTTTCACTGTATCATTGGTGTTTTGTTAATGTAGGGTAGTGAGCTCAAACATGTTGATGGAGAAATGAAGACAACATTTTTGAGTTTCCCATTGACTCGCTGTCACCATCAGTTTAGTAACCATTCACTTGTTACACCATCAAGAGTCTCTTTCAGCCTTTCATCATCATCATCATCATCATTTAACATCCGCTTTCCATGCTGACATGGGTTGGACGATTTTGACTGAGGTCTGGCGAACCAGATGGCTGCACCAGGCTTCACTCTTGATCTGGCAGTGTTTCTACAGCTGGATGCCCTTCCTAATGCCAACCACTCCGAGAGTGTAGTGGGTGCTTTTACGTGCCTCCGGCACGGGGCCAGTCAGACAGCACTGGCAACAACCTCGTTCGAATCTTTTACACATTCCACCGGTACAGGTGCCAGTAAGGCGATGCTGGTAATGATCACGCTCTAATGGTGTCTTTTATGTGCCACTGGCACAGAGGCCAGATAGCCGCTCTGGCAACGATCATGCTCAGATGGTGCTCTTAATACCCTACTAGCACGGGGCCCGAGTGCCAGTAATGCGACGCAGGTAACGATTGCGACATTTGTGTTGAGTCAAAAGTTTTGCAATATTTTGGTGCAGGAAGTGAGCTATGGATTGGAACGAATAACCCTCAAAGGGAGACATTTTTCCACAATCCTAACATGCATAAGCTGTAGTGAGCCAGGGCCAGCTTCTGGGACCTGTTGCCAAACATAGGCATTTCAAAGACAGGGTGACATTCTCTGTCTGATGGAATTACGAGTGGATGATTCACTACGAGGTCATTTTGGACAGTTGAACCATTAATGCCAACCTGTGCACTGAACAGCTGGAGGGCATGTGTGCCATTATGTAGCAAAAATACTCAGCATTGGTTAATGGAAAATGAGCTCTTTAGCAGCACCATGACAACACACCTCATTCTGCTTGAATGAATGACCTGGAATAAACTCCCAGCATATTATCCAGACCTAGCTCCCTCAGATTATTACTTGTTCCAGTCCATGGCTCACTTCATCAACCAAGAGGAAGTGAAAGCTTCAGTGAAGGACAAGATTGGTATCAGTGAGGGATCAAATAAATGGCAGAAAGGTGGCTTCAGATGGTGCCACACGATGGCCTCTACTTTGAATTCTGGGCTGCTTTTGTTATAACTTGATAAATAAAGCAAATAAGTTACCGAACCTTCTTTGACACAATAAGTTCACTGCTGTCGTTTCAATAGTTTTAGAAATAATGAAGACTTTTTAAAACAATGACTGTCATTATTAATCTAATGTTTAAGGCGGCGAGCTGGCAGAGTTGTTAGCTCACCGGACGAAATGCTTACCGGTATTTCGTCTGCCGCTACGTTCTGAGTTCAAATTCCGCCGAGGTCGACTTTGCCTTTCATCTTTTCGGGGTTGACAAATTAAGTACCAGTAAAGGACTAGGGTCGATGTAATCGACTTAATCCGTTTGTCTGTCCTTGTTTGTCCCCTCTGTGTTTAGCCCCTTGTGGGTAGTAAAGAAATAGGTATTTTGCCCGTTATTACGTTCTGAGTCCAAATTCCATCGGGGTCGACTTTGCCTTTCATCCTTTCAGGGTCAATAAAATAAGTACCAGTTGAATATTGGGGTTGATGTAATCGACTCATCATCCCCACCTCCCCCAAGCTGCCTTCGTGACAAAAATTTGAAATAATTATTAATCTGGTGTTTGGAACTTAAAAACCTATCCTCCTCATCATCATTTAATGTCTGTTTTCCATGCTAGCATGGGTTGGACGGTTCGACCAGGGTCTGGTAAGCCATGGAGGCTGCACCAGGCTCCAGTCTGATCTGGCAGTGTTTCTACAGCTGGATGTCCTTCCTAACGCCAACCACTCCGTGCGTGTAGTGGATGCTTTTTACATGCCAGGGAAGGCTGGCAACGGCCACATTACATATTAATTGAATGTAGATCACTTTTTCAAGTGGGATGTTTGTATCATGAAACCAAGGACAGTCTTAGATGACTTGGTGTCAAAAGGGTTAACGTCTGTTTAATTGAGCAGCAATGGATATAAAACCAATTATTTATTCCAACTGAGATTAGTTTTCAGGAAACAAATCTGTATCTTGCTTTGTTTTCGGTTTTTGGGGGTTTTTTTTCCGTCCAGAACTCAATTAAAAGTCATCATTAGATAATTGCACTGTAACTGGAACCACCCACCATGCTCCTGCTTAATGTTCCAACACAGTCGTCTTTAGTCATACTAGTTGTTACTACTGCCAGCATCTTAAAGCAAATGCACACCCTGTGTACCAGTCCAAACCATGATGCTAACGGGAAATGAATGGTAAAACATGAAGACAACATTGTTACCACTTGCCTAACTTCACTAGGGCCACATCAGTGACTGTATAAAATAGGGGAGGTTTTAAAACCAAAATCATAGCTGTGGTCAGTGCCCCCTAACTGGCTCCTGTTCTGGTGGCACATTAAAAGCACTATCCAAATGTGATCGATGCAAGGGCTGCCTGACTGGCTCCCGTGCCGGTAGCACATAAAAAGCGCCATCCAAATGTGGCCAATGCCAGCATCCCCTCACTGGCTCCCATTCTGGTGGCACATAAAAAGCACTATTCAAACGTGATTGACGCCAGGGCTGCCTGACTAGCACCCGTGACGGTGGCACATAAAAAGCACTGTCCGAATGCAGCCAGTGCCAGTGCCCCCTGACTGGCTCCCTGCATCAGTGGCACGTAAAAAGCATTATCTGAACATGATCGATGCCAGTCCCACTTGACTGGCTCCTGTGCCAGTGGTATGAAAAAAGCACCCACTATACTCTCTGAGTGATTGGCATTAGGAAGGACATCCAGCTGTAGAAATTTTGCCAGATCAGATTGGGGCTTGGTGCAGCCTTCTGGCTTGCCAGACCTCAGTCAAACCGTCCAAACAGATGTTAAACAATGATGATGTTTGTTGTTGTTTAAGTCCAGGCCAGCATTGATTGAGCAGATACCTTTGATCAAAGTTTTCCATCTTTGACCTTTTTCTATATGTGCAGGCATGGCTGTGTGGTAAGAAGTTTACTTCCTTACCATATGGTTCCTAGTTCAGTCCTGCTGCATGGCACCTTGGGCAAGTGTCTTCTACTATAGACTTCGGCTGACCAAAACTTTGTGAGTGGATTTTCCATACGGAAACTGAAAGAAGCCTGCCATATGCATGTGTCTTTGTGTCTGTGTTTGTCTCCCACCACAGCTTGACAACCGGTGTTGGTGTGTTTCCATCCTTGTAACTGAGCTGTTTGGCAAAAAGACCAATGGAAAATACACCAGGTTAAAAATACCAAAAAAGGTGGTGCTCCAGAATGGCTGCAGTCCAAAGACCGAAACAAGTAAAGGATAAAAGATATTGTCCAATATGTCATTCCTTTTTAAAAGTGGTACGGTGACACTCTACAGAATTTGGTTGTTATTTCTAGCAGACCTCTTTCTCGGCTTATCAGTGAAGACGTGTGGGAGGCTGCTGTTTTGTGGACTCCTAACATTGAATACGGAGTGAAAAAGAAACGTAGAACACAAGAAGGGGGAAATGCTTTTCATGTGTGACCCAACACTGATGCCTGCTGACATATGTCTGTCTGTCTCTCTCTCTCTCTCTTTGTCTTAATTATTAATACAATAATACGACAGCGTGTATTAGTCAGTGTTACTATTGGGTTGCTGTTTCCTTCTTTTAATTGCACTGGAGTTTAATATGCTTTTTTTTATGAAAATGAGTAACCATTGTGCCGAACAAGAAAGCATAAAGCTACTCATTAACCACCTGACCTGCATACGTACACACACACACACACACACACACACACACACACACACATACCCGTACACATACGTCGTACACAGACATATACAGGGGCATGCAGTTTCCACCCCTGGCGCCCCTTCACTTCCTTCCAACACTTATCACTTGGTATTTCGTCGCTGCTGATTGCTCACCAACTTGCTTTCGGTTTAGATTGGCAGATGTCGACTGTGCTATATCTGTAGCAAAATCTCTGCAGAAGTTTACAGAGCTATCGGTGGGGTGGGGGTCTGTGTGCATGTATATGTATGTATGTGTATAAGTATGTATATATATACATATAACTTAGATATGTTTCGACCAAAGATTGGTCCAGGCCATGTCTAACTTAATAGCACCACCTGATAGGATTATTCGAATCCTGTTTAAGTCAAGTTTTGTTCAAGTAGTGAGTTCTTGTTGGGTGAGTTGTATCCAATTATGGGTGGCTTATCTGGTATTCCTTGAAGGAATCTATCCAGACTCCGTTTAAAGTTGATGGGATCCTTTTCCTCTTTGATCTCCCTCGAGACAATGTTAAATAGGGCAGGGCCTGTTGAGGAAAAGAAATTATGTTGCAGTGTACATGTATGTTGTGATCTTGAATTGGGCAGAGGACGTATGGCCCGTGGTCCCAGTCTTGGATGAACTATTTAACTATATATATATATATATGATTGTGTGTATGTGTATAGTTATATATATATATGATTGTATGTATGTGTATAAGTATGTGTATAGTTATATATATATATGATTGTATGTATGTGTATAAGTATGTGTATAGTTATATATATATATATGATTGTATGTGTATAAGTATGTGTGTGGCTGTGTGGTAAGTAGCTTGCTTACCAACCACATGGTTCCGGGTTCAGTCCCACTGTGTGGCACCTTGGGCAAGTATCTTCTACTATAGCCTCGGGCCAACCAAAGCCTTGTGAGTGGATTTGGTAGACGGAAACTGAAAGAAGCCCGTCGTATTATATATATATATATATATATATATATATATATATATATATATATATATGTCTGTGTGTGTCCCCCTAGCATTGCTTGACAACCGATGCTGGTGTGTTTACGTCGCCGTCACTTAGCACCTGTTTCTGTCTCACCTTTCATCATCCTTTTCTTGCAAATTACTTGATGCCAGTGCTTGTGCCACACAGTCCACACTGTGAAGTGGTTGGCATTTGGAATGGCATCCAACTGTAAAGAAAAAAAAACATTCCAAAACTGACCTCACCTGTGCTTGTGCTGCATAAAAAAAACACTCAGTCCACTCTGTGGAGTGGTTGGTGTTAGGAAGAGCATCCAGCCCCGAAAAAAACTTGCCAAAACACACACAGAAGTCTGGTACAGGCTCCTGCCTGGCCAACACGGAAGGAGCATATTAAACAATGATAATAATGATGTATGTGTGTGTGTGTATGTATATGTGTGTGTATATACATATTTGTATAAAAATATGCATGCGTATGTCTGCTATGTGTTATATATGTTTCAGTGTGTCTAGTACCAAAGGTCTTTTGGTTACATGTTGTCATTAATTATCAGTTTAAACAAATTGTGTGTGTGTGTGTGTGTGTGTGTGTGTGTGTGTGGCCTAGTTGTCTGCGTATCAGATCATATTCTCCTTCTAGCATTTTTCTTCTGATTTCTTTTTCTTTCCTTAGAAAATTACTAGATTTATCACAGTAATTACTTTAATAAACTTACTATTCACCCTGCCATTATCATGCTTCTCTCTCTCTCTCTCTCTCTCTCTCTCTCTCTATATATATATATATATATACTATTCCATGAAGATAAGATCAACAAAATAAGTGCCCCATCTGTGAAAGATAAATGTTACTTAATAAACACCCCATGTATTTTTTTTATGAGCTACTAATAGTTTCATGCAACGAAAACAATTCAGTAAGCATTTTATAACACGTCTGGTGCCTTCATGCAATCCTCGGGCTCTACCCACATGGCATAACCAGCTAAAACAGGATGACAGAATTATGAGAAGAAGCAAGAAGAAAATAGACGTAAAAGGTGGAAGGTTGAAAAACAGCGGAAAACATGTATCACGGGCATCAAACAAACATGAAGGATAAGCTATTTTTATAAATATACTAGCAGTATCACCCGGCGTTGCTCGGGTTTGTAAGGGAAATAACTATATAAGCATTTTTAGAGAGTTATAGCCCAAAAATAACAAAAAAATGCATTAAAAATGGGGAAAAAATTATGGTAAATTTTTTTTTAAATCGTTGACTATCGTAGACATTTTTAGAGAGTTACTTCCCTTATATAATAGCGAAAAAATGCATTAAAATGGAAAAAAATGATGGTAAATTATTTTTAAAATGGTAGACTCATCATAGACGCGCGCGAATACCCAGAAGGGCTCGATATGAATCATGACTATAAGATACCCGGTTTTGGTTAAACTGCACCGCAAAATGTGGGAGTAGTTAGGAATCTAAATCGTAGGAGATAGACACACAACTTCACTTTTATATATAAAGATTTACATCAATAATAGAAACCAAATTATTTACATTGTTTCCTATTGTTGTATCCGTGACAGCTATATTTATATTTTGTTCACCTGACTTGGAATCTGCTCTTCAGAAATACTATAGAAAGTACCTTTATATAAAAAGTACATGTCTGGAAGGACCAATACAACAGGAATATTAGGTACATATATTCAATATTCAAATAATATTGTTGAGGTGTGCGGGCTATACGGGACTAGCAAGGTGCCTTAATTTAAGTACCTAATTCAACTGAATCATAATTATATATATATATGATGATGATGATATATGCATGGCACTCTGTTGCTTACGACGACGAGGGTTCCAGTTGATCCGATCAACGGAACAGCCTGCTCATGAAATTAACATGCAAGAGGCTGAACACTCCACAGACACGTGTACCCTTAACGTAGTTCTCAGGGGAGATTCAGCATGACACAGAGTGTAACAAGGCTGGCCCTTTGAAATACAGGTACAACAGAAACAGGGAGAAAGAGTGAGAGAAAGTTGTGTTGAAAGAGTACAGCAGGGTACGCCACCACCCCCTGCCGGAGCCTCGTGGTTATTTAGGTGTTTTCGTTCAATAAACACAATGCTCAGTCTGGGAATCGAAACCACAGGACCGCTGCCCTACCCACTGGGCCATTGAGCCTCCACTGTATATATATGTATACATAAAAAGCTCCATCCGATCGTGGCCGTTGCCAGCCTCACCTGGCCTCCGTGCCGTTGGCACGTAAAAGGCACCATCCGACCGTGGCCGTTTGCCAGACTTGTCTGGCACGTAAAAAGCACCCACTACACTCATGGAGTGGTTGGCGTTAGGAAGGGCATCCAGCCGTAGAAACATTGCCAGATCAAACTGGGCCTGGTGCAGCCTTCTGGCTTCCCAGACCCCAGTTGCACCATCCAACCCATGCCAGCATGGAAAGCGGACGCTAAACGATGATGATGATGATGATTATGTGTGTTGATTACAGATTAGCGCATTTTGGCTCTTATTTCTAGCAATGTAGGTGTTCCCTAACACCCTAGTCACATCTAGTGACACTTCTAATTCTCCTTTTCAGTGAAACATTACAAACTACTGTTTATATTAATTTATAAATATATATATATATATATATATATTAGACAAATAACAAAGCCAAGGCTGTGAGGAGTTTTCAGGACATTTATAAGGAAGAGATATAGTCTTACACCTGTTTCTGGGATATTATGGATATCGCTTCATCAGAGACGATGTGAGAGAGGTAAATGTTTGAGTTTGAAATAAGAGAATGAAAATAGAAATAACATATAAAATATTGTAGTTGCAGTTCCATTATTCGAGTAAAGTGGTAAAAAAGTTTCCTGTACATGGTTTGTAAGTTCCGATACATATATATATCATCATCGTTTAGTGTCCGCTTTCCATGCTGGCATGGGATGAAACATCATATAAAAATGTATTAAATGTTATCGTTAGGAAGGGCATCCAGCTGTAGAAACACTGCCAGATAAGACCGGAGCCTGGTGCAGCCTCCTGGCTTCCCAGATCCCCGGTCGAACCGTCCAACCCATGCTAGCATGGAGAACGAACATTAAACGATGATGATGATGATGTGTTTTTACCAGTTTTTAATTATTAACCTCTGCTGCATTACGCTTTAAAATTTGGTTTATTGTGTAACAGATTTCTGTGACTGGTACACGAATCTAAGTTGCCACAATCCATGTTGGACTTGTCACCCAACTTTCGTTATCAATCTCACCCCTACACATACACCCACTCCAGTCTGAAAACCCAGATAAGGCCTTCTGGTCTGCTCACTCTTGGCTAGCTAATAAACAGAATATAAGCAAGAAATGAATTGGTGTAATTTGCTTCAGTTAAAGGATTGGGGGGGGGGGCAGGTGATTTATAAAAACATTGTTGTAGATTAAACGGTGGAGCATGTTGCCGAGTACAGGAAGTCTTGATGGTTATGATGGTAAATGTGAGGTTGTGCTGGAGATTTTGAGAGAGTGAGAGAAGAAAAAAAGGCCAAAAAGATGATCTTGTTTGATAGTTGACTGAGAATTAAATTACACATAGAAGTGTAATTTTCCAGTAGATAATACTTCAACTAAAGCAAGCACAACAAATTTGATAAAATGCTGTTGTGTATGTGTGTATACTTGTACATGGGTTTTGTGCTAGAGCATACAAGGGATATATATATATATCAGCATCATCATCACCGTTTAACATCCGGTTTCCGTGCTAGCATGGGTTGGACGGTTCGAACAGGGTCTGGGAAGCCAGGAGGCTGCACCAGGCCCAGTCTGATCTGGCAGTGTTTCTACAGTTGGATGCCTTTCCTAACGCCAACCACTCTGTGAGTGTAGTGGGTGCTTTTTACATGCCACCGGAACAGGGGCCAGGAGAAGCTGGCAACGGCCACAATCGGTTGGTGCTTTTTACATGCCACCGGCACGGAAGCCAGTCAAGGTGGTGCTGGCATAGGTATCACAACTACAATTTCTATTTGTGTTTTATTTGATGTTGATGTACTTGACTCAATAGGTCTCCTCAAGCACAGCAGCTTGCCCTATGATCCAAGGCTTCTGTGGCACATAAAAAGCACCATCCGAACGTGGCCGATGCCAGCGCTGCCTTGGCTGGCTTCCGTGCCGGTGGCACGTTAAAAGCACCAACCGATCGTGGCCGATGCCAGACCCCCCCTGGCACCTGTGCAGGTGGCATGTAAAAAGCACCCACTACACTCACGGAGTGGTCGGCGTTAGGAAGGGCATCCAGCTGTAGAAACACTGCCAGATCAGATTGGAGCCTTGTGCAGCCCCTGGCTTCCCAGACCCCGGTCGAACCGTCCAACCCATGCTAGCACGGAAAACGGACGTTAAACGATGATGATGATATACCACATGTGAAACAAGGGTCAGAAAGGTAGCATTAGATACCCATGTCCCACCAGAGGGTTATGTGGTTCATATCACATCCTAGATATCACACAACCTACCCATGGTCAATTAAAAATTTGGGAGTTTTTTTTCCTTTTGGAAGATCTCAAAATCTTTTCAAAAAGAACTATTTTGGTTTCCATGGCAAGTAAAATATTTTTCATTCCCTTCTGTTTCTATTGGAAAATTTACCAATTTTTTTTCAAAATGAATTATTTTTGTTTCATTGACAAATAAATTTTTCTCAAACTCAGTCTTTTTTTTCACCTCATTACAAGGTAAAATCAGAAGAAAAACGAAAAAATCTATTAAAAAATTGTTCTCTTAGTGTAACAAAAGCACAAACCAAAGCAATCGGAGCATTCCAGCTCTTAGAAAGCCCTTAGGAAAGAAATTAAAAAACGACCTGCTGGTGGGTTGTGCAGGACTCACTAACAGACCAGCATGACCCACTGGCAGGACGTGTGGCAACCAACGTGTTAAGCAAACAAGAATTTCATCTCCATCTGATTTTAAGATTTAATGTTTTATACATGCTCAAACTTGTGTGACAGCCATTGTGTTAATAAAAATATATATATCAGATCTACAACCATTTGTTTAGTTTCAGTTGAAGCTATATAATCTCTTTTTTTTCCCTTTTCTCTTTTTATTTAATAGGCCTCTTGTCTAAATAAAAAAATCAACATTGGTGGCAAACGAGTGAATTTATCTCTTTGGGTAAGTTTTGATATATTTTTATTTGGTCACCATTAAAGTAATTCCTCTTTATATTGTTTGTATTTTATTTGTAATTAACACAATCAGTTGAATTGTTGAACCAATTCTACTCTATGGCTCAGAAACCTGGACGTTATCAAAGAAGCTTGAGAGGCGGTTGGATGGAACTTACACTCGCCTCCTTATGAGAGCTCAAAATCTCTCGTGGAAGCGTCATCCAACCAAAGCACAAATATATGGGAAATTACCACCTGTGTCATCTCTTGTGAAAGGTAGAAGAGTCCAGTTTGCTGGACATTGTTGTAGAGCTGAAAAAGAGGTAATTTCTACTCTTCTCCTCTGGAAGCCATCTGCTCACGATACCAGAGGGCGCACACTCTCCTACCCTAATGTAATCTCCAGGGATACAGGCATCCAGCAACAGGACCTCCGTAATTCTATGATAGACCGTGAGGTCTGGCGTAGCATAGTAAATACCATTGTCTCAACCATGGTCGAACAATGATGATGTTGAATGAGGACGAAAACTGCAACCTCTCTGAGAAAGGAGTCCCATGAGATGGGGTGGCTGCTGTAGCAAGTTTTGCCAGACATTCTCCATAGCAACACCATCACAGCCATGTCCACAGGATGCAGCTAAACACTCCATTTGTTCTGGGGGTGTACCTCCTACCCCCAGCTTCTGCTGCTTAATCCCCACCCCACCCAGTTTTTCTTTGTTTCCTTACGATTAAATTAAGTATGCCTGGCATTTTACCACCATCTTTATCCTGCTCTCTTCTCTCTCTCTCTCTCTCTCTCTCTCTCTCCTCTTCTCTCTCTCCCCCTCTCTTCTCTCTCTCCCCCTTCTCTCTCTCTCCCCTTCTCTCCCTCCCCCTTCTCTCTCTCTCCTCCCTTCTCTCTCTCTCCTCCCTTCTCTCTCTCTCTCCTCCCCTTCTCTCTCTCCCCTTCACTCTCTCTCCCCCTTCTCTCTCTCCCCCCTCTCTCTCTCTCCTCCCTTCTCTCTCTCTCTCTCTCTCTCCTTCTCCTGCACTTCCCTCAGGTTGGGTAACCATGTAGGCAGCACACTGATTTATCTTCATTCCTGATCTCTCCTCACCCCCAGCCGGGTAACCATGTACCTCCTCTACAGCAAGACACCTGTTTCTGCCTCACTATAACCTTTCATCACCTGACACAAGATTCCCTCCTCCAATGCCCCTCCCTTCTCAAAAGATTTTTTTGTCTTGCAAGGTACTTGGTGACCCAGTCAGTGCAGGTGCCACTTAAAAAGCATCCAGTCCACACTCTGTAAAGTGGTTGACATTTGGAAGGGCATCCAGCTTTAAAAACCTTGCCAAAACTGACCTCACCTGTGCTTGTATCACATGAAAAGCACTAAGCCCACTCTGCCGAGTGGTTGGTGTTAAGATGAGCATCCAGCTGCAGAAATCCCGCTGCCAAAACAGTCTCAGAAGTCTGGTGCCGGCTTCTGCTTGGCCAGCCCCTGTGTCAAACATTCCTACCCATGGCAGCATGGAAGGCAGACATTAAACGATGATGGTGGCACGTAAAAAGCACCCACTACACTCATGGAGTGGTTGGCGTTAGGAAGGGCATCCAGCTGTAGAAACACTGCCAGATCAGACTGGAGCCTGGTGCAGCCACTGGCTCTCAAGACCTCAGTCAAATCATCCAACCCATGCCAGCATGGAAGGCAGACATTAAACGATGATGGTGGCACGTAAAAAGCACCCACTACACTCACGGAGTGGTTGGCGTTAGGAAGGGCATCCAGCCGTAGAAACACTGCCAGATCAGACTGGGCCTGGTGCAGCCTTCTGGCTTTACAGACCCCAGTTGAACTGTCCAACCCATGCCAGCATGGAAGGCAGACATTAAACGATGATGATGATGATGATTCAAAATGAAGATTTTAAAACGATGTGGTGGACTGAGATATGCTTTGCTGCATACCATTTGGGAATCACTTCGTTAATGACTGCCACTCACGTGAACTATTGTATTTGAATTGTTTTTAAAAAAACTAATTACCATTTGGGGAGGGGGTCCTATGAATCTCTATTTTTTTTTGTTATTGAGTATGATTTCAATTAACTTTTTAATTCCAAATTCTTCTACATCCAAGTGACATTATATTGTTTGTATGACTTCATGACACCATAATGTAATGTGTTGTTGGTTTGATCTTTTTTGTTTTTTTTCTTTTTAAATATGGCTTTGTTGGTAAAAGGGACAGGGCTATGGCTTGCAAGGCCCCCAAGACTTGTAAGATTGATGTGGTTTGTACTCAGCTTGAGTATCTGTGAGTTAATGATTGTAGGAGGAACAAGGAATTCCCAGAAAGTTGTTGATTTTCCTGTGAAAGGACCATTAGACATAGTGGAGATTTCTATGGAGGAGATCGTAGTCATGGCCAATGCCAGTGTCCTGCAACTGACCTGTTAAAAGCACCCCTTCAATCATTGGGCGATATGCTGTGCTTGTGAAGACCTGTCGGACCGAGTGAAAACGTAGTTGTGGCCAATACCAGTGCCGTCTGACTGGCACCTAAAATGCAGTGTTCAAGTGTTGGGCCTCATGGTGGCAGTGACAGGTGACCAAGACCCTTGGTGATATACCATGCCTGTGTTGAGCTGTGAAGCCAAGTGAGACGGTAGTCATGGCTGATGCTGGTGTCAGGTCAATGGCATGTAAAAAACACCCACTACACTCTCAGAGTGGTTGGCGTTAGGAAGGGCAGTCTTTCATTGCCAGCATGGGAAATGAAAATGAAACAGTGGTTGAGGAGAGGGCAGAGATGCAAATTTGTAAGGAGAGTTTCTCTGCAGAAAAGGAAGAGGGACAGAGTGTACGGTTCTTCTCTATGAAGTAGTATTTGAAAGATAACAGTGGTGATGTATTGCTGTGTAAGATATTCCTTTCCTTTT